>NW_012269837.1:0-3518 GCF_000151885.1 Dipodomys ordii
CCCTGGGTCAAGACAACCAACAGTAGAAGAAATTTGAACTGTGTACCCCAGGCTGCATAACCTAGGTGGTATACACAGCAGCACAGGCCCAACCAGCGGGCCTAGGTGGGGGTCCGGACCAGGCCTGGGGATCCAGCTCCTTAACAACACAACCAACTCCTCCCAACTGAAGTCAAAAGCTGAGCATATGCCTCAGCACAGGGGAGAAAATAGGGAACTACACCCCCTGGGAAGCACGCCTGTGACAACAAAAGACCTGGAGGCTCAGGACAAGAGAATCCCAAACCCCACCAAAACCCAACCCATATACTCTAGGCTGGGAATTGGGCAACACAAGCTGCCAGCACCTGATAGTAGGCAGGAGCTCAGGCTGGTAAGGTGGCTCAGCAGTAGAGTGATAGTCTTGGATGTATGAGGCCCTGGATCTGATTCCTCAGCATCACATAAGCAGAAAGGGTCAGAAGTGGTGCTGTGGCTCAAATGGTAGGGTGCCAGCCTTGAGCTGAAGAGCTTAGGGACAGTACACAAACCTAGAGTTCAAGCCCACAGCAGCCCCCCCTAAAAAACAAAAAACATCAGGAGCCCATATCAGACTCCATCATCTAGGAGAGTGCATCCAGAGCATCCAATCTTGCCAAGAGCACATGTAGGAACAAATAAGATCAGTCTAGACTGCTCAACCCTTCCAAAGGCAGGAATTGCCTTCGATCTACAGCAGACAGCCGAGAATCCTATGTAGGTCAGACCATCAGCTGGAGGTAGGCCCCCAACAGAACACAGATCAGGCATAGACTCTCTCTACCAGTAAAGAATCAGCAACCAAGCAAAGACAGACACACCAAAACAAAATTGCAGATTAGTCTCCAATAATCACCCAACCCCCATGTGAAAATCACAGAGAAAAATTACAAGGTTTATCATCACCCAGGATAGCAAGCTATCCTCAATAGCCAGCAGCCACGCAGGAGAGAGCCCGAGTGGCAACAAAGCAAGAATGGAAGACAAAAGCTACATCCAAGGGATGCTGGAGAAATAAAGCAAGACTAAAGAAATAAAGCAAGAAATAGATCAGAAATTGAAAGAGCACAAGGATGAGCTATCAAAAGAGATACAGGATATCAAACAAGAGATGCATGGAAAAATAGAGGCAGCAGAAACCTCAGTAAGATATGAGATGAATGCCAAATTAGAGGCAGTACATACCTCATTAAGAGGTGAGATCAGTACTTTGAGAACCAACATCGAATCCATAAAGGAGTCCATGTCCTCCATGCAAACCACAATAGAAGCCACGGTCAACAGAGTGAACGAAATGGAATGTAGAGTGTCAGATACAGAAGACAGAATACACCAACTGGACCAAAAACTGACAGATATGGAAAAAGCACTCAAATTAAGTCAAAGAGAAATTAAAGAGCAATCAGATAATGACAAGAAATTTTAACTTCGTATAATTGGAGTGGACAAAGGTGAGGAATTTCAGAGCAAGGGAATGCAACACCTATTCAACAACAAAATCGAAAGAGAGGAAAAGAAAGAGAGGAAAAAAGAAAAGAAAAGAGAAAAGAAAGAGAGGAAAAGAAGAATTTCAGAACAGAGAAGAGTGAAGACCCCTCCCCCAACCTTCACTGGCCACGCGGCAGCATGCCAAGCCCCGGCCAGTTGACCCAGCAGGGGCTGCTGGAGTCCCAGAGACACAGGGGGCTGCCTGCAGATTACCTGCGCAGAAGCCACCTGAGGTACCGGAGACAGACCCGCTGATTATGACGACCCGGCAGGGGCTGCCGGGGGTCCCAGAGATGAAGGGAGATGCTTGCAGATAACTCACACAGAAGCCGCCTGAGCATGGACACTGTGGACCCGACAGCTTCAACAGAGGCAGAGACAGAAGAGAATCACACAGACCCACCACCACCCAGCCTAGCCCCCAACCACCCCAACTGAACTCGGATTGCAACAGCAAATGACAACCTACACCACACAGAAACAACTAGCTCCAGGGTGAGTACCCCACAGGGGACAGTGTATCCCTCAAGGGAGACCAGAGCTGGAGGGAATCCCCAGACCCTGACCCAGACTCCCTACACCAACACCCGGACCACAGGACCCACTAAAATTGGGAACTGTTCAAGAGCTCCACCAACCCATGGAGCACACTCCGCTGGCTAGGCTAGTGCAAGAGCGTCCCTGGAAGGGAGCTTAAATGCCCAAGCCAGGAACAGTGCCCCTGGGTCAAGACAACCAACAGTAGAAGAAATTTGAACTGTGTACCCCAGGCTGCATAACCTAGGTGGTATACACAGAAGCACAGTCCCAACCGGTGTGTCCCAGGTGGGGGGGCCGGAACCAGGCCTGGGGATCCAGCTCCTTAACAACACAACCAACTCCTCCCAACTGAAGTCAAAAGCTGAGCATATGCCTCAGCACAGGGGAGAAAAACAGGGAACTACACCGCCTGGGAAGCATGCATGTGACAAAAAAAGACCTGGAGGCTCAGGACAAGAGAATCCCAAACCCCACCAAAACCAAACCCATATACTCTAGGCTGGGAATTGGGCAACATAGGCTGCCAGCACCTGATAGTAGACAGGAGCTCAGGCTGGTAAGGTGGCTCAGCAGTAGAGTGATAGTCTTGGATGCATGAGGACCAGGATATGATTCCTCAGCATCACATAAGCAGAAAGGGTCAGAAGTGGGGCTGTGGCTCAAATGGTAGGGTGCCAGCCTTGAGCTGAAGAGCTTAGGGACAGCACCCAAACCTAGAGTTCAAGCCCATAACCTGCACAAAATTAAAAAAAAAAACAGGAGCCCATATCAGACTCCAGCATCTGGGAGAGTGCATCCAGAGCATCCGATCTTGCCAAAAGCACCCGTAGGAGCAAACATGAGCAGTCTAGGCTGCTCAGTGCTTCCAAAGGCAGGAATTGCCAGCGATCTAAAACAGAGAGCCGAGAATCCTATGTAGGTCAGACCATCAGCTGGAGGTAGGTCCCCAACAAAACCCAGATCAGGCACAGACTCTCTCTAACAATACAGAATCAGCAACCAAGCAAAGACAGATACACCAAAACCATGTTACAGATTAGTCTCCTGAACCCCCATGTGAAAATCACAGAGAAAAATTACAAGGTTCATCAACACCCAGGATAGCAAGTTATCCTCAAAAGCCAGCAGCCACACAGGGGAGAGCCCCAGTGGGAGCAAAGCAGGAATGGAAGCAAAAGCCACATCCAAGGGTTGCTGGAGGCAATGACTCAAGAGATAAAGTGAGAAATAGATCAGAAATTGAAAGAGCACAAGGATGAACTATCAAAAGAGATACAGGATATCAAACAGGAGATGCATGCAAAACTAGATACTGCACAAACCTCAGTAAGAAGTGAGATAAATGCCAAATTAGAGGTAGTACATACCTCAATAAGAGGTGAGATCAGTACTTTGAGAACCAGCATCGAAGCCATAAAGGATTCAATTTCCTCCATGCAAACCACAATAGAAGCCACGGTCAACAGAGTGAA
>NW_012269838.1:0-1435 GCF_000151885.1 Dipodomys ordii
GCCTGAACTCTGGGCCTGGGCTCTGTCCCTCAGCTCTTCAGCTCAAGGCTAGCACTCTACCACTTGAGCCATAGCGCCACTTCCGGCTTTTTTCTTTTTGCTTATGTGGTGCTGAGGAATCGAACCCAGGGCCTCAGGCATGCAAGGCAACCACTGAGCCACCTTCCCAGCCCATTTAGGGTTTTTTTTTTTTGCATTTAGGTTTTTTTTTAATAACTCCTTTGAAAAATATCTGGCAAACATTTTTTTTCCCATTCTGTAGGTTGCCTCTGTAGTCTAGTGACTATTTTCTTTGTGGTATAGAAGCTTTTTAGTTTGATGCAATCTTGTTTGTCAATCCTTATTCCTCAGCTGTCAGAGTTCTAGGCAAGAAGTTACTGCCCATGTTAATATGGTTTTCCTTATTCTTTCTTGTTCTAGTTTCAGGTTCAGGTCTTACATTAAGATCCTTTATCTATTTTGATTGTTAATAGTGTTGTAGGGTGAGAGACAGGATCTAGTTTCTTTCTTCTACATGTGGACATCCAGTTTTCCCAGCACCTTTGTTGAAGAGGCTGTTTTTGTCTCCAGTGTATCATTCTCTTTTGTCAAAAAAAAAAATAATGACTGCCACTGCTGGGTTTATTCCTGGGTCTTCTTTTTTGTTCCATTGGTCTTCTTGTCTTTTCGTGTAGGTAAGTAAACTAGTACCATGTTGTGTTAACTACTATGGATCTGTAGTTTAGTTTGAAGTCAGTTATTGTGTTACCTCCAGGTTGCTTTTTCACCTAGAAATTTTAGGTCTTTTGTGTTTCCAAATGGACTTATAACTTAGGATAGATTTTTGTTTTTTTAAACCTCAGTAAAGAATGTCATTTTTTTTTTGAATTTTTTGTCGGTTGTGGGGCCTGAACTCTGGGCCTGGGCGCTGTCCCTCAGCTCTTCGGCTCTAGGCAAGCGCTCTACCACTTGAGCCACAGCTCCACTTCTGGATTTTTCTGGCTTATGTGGTGCTGAGGAATCCAATCCACGGCCTCATGCATGCAAGGCAAGCACTCTACCACTGAGCCACCTTCCCAGCCCGTTATTTGAATTTTAAATGGGCTTGCATTGAAACATTGATGGTTCCTGATAGTACAGCCATTTTCACATGACTGTACAGATTTATGAGCACACGAGGTCTTTCCATCATCTGATATCTTCGGTTTCCTTCTTCATTGGCTTAGTTTTCATTGTAGAAATCTTTTACTTTCACATTAAGTTTATTCCCAGGTATTTTATATTTTTAGGGGCTTTTGTGAACAGGATTATTTCCCTGATTTCTTTCTTAGTCTCCTTGTTGATGTATATATTTTTTTTAATTTAATTTTATTTTATTTGTGAACATACTGTACAGAGGGGTTACATTTACATGGGCAGGATAATGCGTACATTTCTTACCAAGCATTGCAGCCTC
>NW_012269838.1:6000-8846 GCF_000151885.1 Dipodomys ordii
TAGAAGAGTTGATACTTGGGGAGCAACAGGTATTTGAAGTTTGTGAGGTCAGAAAGTTTGTGAGGTCAATTGAATATTATCCATGTGAACTGTGTTGTGTGGAAGATGACAGGAACTCATGACTGACACTAATATTCAAAACCAGAAAATTGTTGAGTATTAGATTGCAGGACATCCATAAACAATCGCCAGAATTTCAAATGAGAGCCAAATAGGGTATTTAATTTTAAAATTGCATATTATAGGAGATGAGGAGAAAACTGCTTTTTTAAAATTTTATTTTATTTTATTTGTGAACATACTGTACAGAGGGGTTACAATTACATGGGCAGGATAATGCGTACATTTCTTACCAAGCATTGCAGCCTCCTCCTTTGTTTACCCTTCACATCCCTTCCCAGCCTCCCTCCTCCCCCCCGATTGCTGAATATTTCTCAATACATTTCTGGATCTCGTTTTTAATTTTTATATTTCTGTTTATATTCATAATTATATATTAATATTGGCTGTTACTATGGAATACTGAATATAAATTCATTCCATGGCTCAGTAACATATATCAATAAGCATTTCTGAGCAGTAGATGGCCTCCTTAGATTTGACGCTTACCTTTGAGTAGGAGAAGACACATAAGAAAAAATATAATAAATCAATCAATCGTTCGGTGTTTTAGAAGGTAATACATCTGGACTAAGGAAAGGGAGTGGTGTGCGTAGCACTGAGTTGCATTTTTAAATAGGAGAACAAAGACTTTCTCATTTGGTGACATGGTTAAGCAAAGCCTTGCAGGAATTGAAAGAGTCAGCTGTAAGATGCTACTCGAACAAGGTGAACAGCCAGGGATGAACAAACTGGCTGATATCTGAGGAAGATTAAGGCAGATTGGAATGAAGCATATAGCCATATCGTGAGGAAAATGAGGAGCCTCAGAAAGGTTTTGAGCAGTCAGTCAGTTTTAAGTGACATTCTGAAGTGGCTGTTCTGGAGCCTGTGGCCAGAATATGCTGACAAGAGCAAGACTGGAGGTCTATCATCTAGATGGGAACTCCTGCCAGCTGAAATGATTCATCCATCATCCATCACCCTGACCTAGATAAACTAGTCTGAAAAAGTACTTTTGCGTTCTTTTTAAAAATTCTGAAACAATAATGTTTTAAGGTAAGAGCCTGGGTAATTGCTCTGCTGGTAAAGTGGAATGATGCCTGCCACTTCTCCAAATAGGTCCACTAAACACTCTGGTCTTCCAAGCTCTGGCAGAGTCAACATAATAGTGGGAGACTTCGATACTCACCAATAAATAGGCAATCCACACAAATCTACAAAGACACTTCCGTATTAAATAACACTGTAGGATAAATGGAAAAAGCATGAGGATACTAACTTTAGTTCCATTCAGTATGCATTGTTGTATTTAGGTAGGGGTACAAAGCGATTGTTGAGTTCTTGCCATTGCTAACTGATAGGTCAGGGGCCTGTTTACTCACTGGATAAGGAAAGGGTGATATGATGGCAGGTAAGCAAGCCTTTGCTGGCATTTGTGTCTGTTCAGACACCATAAATGTATATGCCTTGAGCTATCACCAGGAGGGTATTTGGAAAAGGTGTTTTTTTTTTTTCAATGAAAAGGGAAAACTTTTTGCTGAACTTTCCAAATCCACTGGGATGCTCCTCCCCCAGGGATTTGGAGTAAGGATGAAATCAATTTTAAAGTAATGTGAAAGAGGCACACAAACCAGCAGAGATTTTATTTGCCTTAGGAAGCCAGGGAAGGATACAAGGAAAGAGAAATAATAAACTAGAAGCAACTTTTAACAAGGGCATCCATCCGAAGGTGGAACAAAGGAATCAATCGGTGGTTGGTGTTTGTCTCAGAGTATTTATGTCCCCTAACTGGGCAAATGGTTTCCAGTTTAGAACCTGGATATATGGTCACCTGGTAATGTGATGCATGTACTTACGTGTCTACAAGATGGCTGTGTAGGATCCTAGCCACAGAGCATGGTCAATCTAGGGATCTAAGTAAAATGTGCACCTGAAACTTGACTCCACAACCTTGACGTTTGTATAGCATCAGAAGTGGGCCCTCAATATCATCAAGAACAGTTAGATTAGCCAGTACCACGAACTCAAACAACAGATGCTGACTGGGATGTGAGGGAAAGGGAACCCTATGACACTGTTGGTGGAAATATAAACTAAAACCACTCTCCAAGGCAGCTTGGAGGATCCTCAGAAAACGAAACATAGAACTTCCCTGTGGCCCAGCTACCCCACTCTTGGAGAGCTACCCAAGAAATCACAAGTCAGGATATGGTAAACACTTGTGCACCCATGTTCATCGCTGCACTCTTCATAATATCCAAGTTATGGAAACATCCAGAAGCCCTACAACAGATGAGCAGATCAACAAAATGTTGTGTATATATATTTGTACATATATATACACACATTGTATATAATTAGCAAATATTATATATAATATCATATATATTATAGATGGTATATATATCTATTAGAAAGAATAAAATGGGGCTGGGAAGGTGGCTCAGCGGTAGAGCGCTTGCCTTGCATGCATGAGGCCTTGGGTTCAATTCCTCAGCACCACATAAGCAGAAAAAAAGCTGGAAGTGGCACTGTGCCTCAAGCAGAGAGTGCTAGCCTTGAGCTGAAGAGCTGAGAGTCAGCGCCCAGGCCCCATGACAGACAAAAATAAAAATAAAAAAGAAAGAAAAAGAAAGGGAGAGAGAGAGAGAGAAAGAGAGAGAGAGTGAGAGAGAGAGAAAGAGGGAGGGAGGGGAGGAAGGAAGGAAGGAAGGAAGGAAGGAAGGAAGGAAGGAAGGAAGGAA
>NW_012269839.1:0-1190 GCF_000151885.1 Dipodomys ordii
CTGTGGCTCAAGTGGTAGAGTGCTAGCCTTGAGCTGAAGAGCTGAGGGACAGCGCCCAGGCCCAGAGTTCAGGCCCCATGACCAGACCCCAAAAAAGTTCAAGAGACACTCATCCCAATCAATAGCTGGACACAGTAGTATGGAACTGTCATCCCAACTATAGTTCTAATTATTAAGAATAGGATTGTGGTCAAGGCCACCCCAGAGAAAAAGGGGAGACTGTCTCAAAAATAATGCAGTGTAGCTCCAGTGGTACAGCATCTGATTAGCAAGCCTGAAGCCCTCAATTCTAATACCAATATTTCCAAAAAAATAAAGTAATCCAACTGAACATATAATTTTCTTTAACGGTGGTGAAGCAGCTGCCTGGAACAAAGTAGTATATGAGCCATAGTACTAAGCAAATAACAATACAAGCCTATTTTTCTTAATCTTTAATACAATTTCTTAAAATTCCTATAAAGTAATTTCTTATAAAAGTTTATAATAATGCATAAAACTTTCAAGGATGCAGCAGGATCATATGTTTGAAAATGACATGGGCTACACAGTGAGACTTTGTCTTAAAAATAAGATAAAAAAGAGGAATTGGCACTATGGCTCAAGTGGTAGAGCACAAAGAGGCTCAGGTACAGTGCCCAGGCCCTGCAGTCAAGCCTTGGGACCAACAACAACAAAAAAGTATAAAATTAATTTCTTTGGGTGGGAATATGGCTTAGTGGTAGCGTTAGCCTAGAATAAAGCCCTGGGTTCAATTCCTCAGTACCACATAAACAGAAAAGGCCAGAAGTGGCACTGTGGCTCAAGTGGTAGAGTGGTACTATACTGTGTTTTATTATCTATTTCACACTGAAAATTAATGATTTATGCCTTAGCATCATAAAAAAGAACTGAAAATCCAGAGAAAACAAACTTGAAAAAAAGATTTTACTTTCTTCTTTATATTTCTATAAAATTTTTAGACTTTGTCTAAAATTTTTAGACTATAAGTCAATTTATGCCCACAAAAAAGGCAAAGTTTACCATAGAAAGAGAAGTATTTTCATATAGCAAAAGTAGGGATTGTCAGGTCCAAGGGTTGTATAAATCCCATAAGATAATTAGTATATGACAAGAAAGACAAGTATGTTTTTGTCAGCTGCCCCTCAAACTCATCTGCCTGCACTGATTTTTTTTTTTTGGGGGGGGGG
>NW_012269839.1:3760-6217 GCF_000151885.1 Dipodomys ordii
AATTAATTAATTAAATATCACAGTAAGGGAAATACATGCAAAATGTAAAAGATTACAGAGAAAGAAAAAAGATTTCTAAAATACATTAGCATAGAAATCACACTCAATGTGTTTCACGTCAGCATCTCTTACAATAATGATATCATGTACTGCTAAGGAAGCGTAATACAGAATATAAATTAAACATCAGACAAAACTATGCCTTACAGTTATTTCTATGTTTGGATTCTATCCTCTGTTCACGTTCTGCCTTCATCTGCTCAGCAGGAGTATCATCAACATAAGCCTTCCCTTCTTGAATTAGTTTCTCTGCATATTTCATTATAGTTTCAAAATGATCTGAAGTATAAGTAAATTGATTTGGTTTGATATGCAGCATTGCAACATCTTCCAAGATAACCTGCAATAAATTAAAAAAAAGTGCATAGTTTCATTTTTCCCATTATTTCCAATCCCCGATACTGCATTTTGAATAAATGTAATTTAAAAAAAATCCATCTTAAATGGCCTGAAAATGGCCGTGGAAGTTGTATGATATTAAGTCAGAAAAAAAAAATTACTCATTACGTTAGCGTCCAAATTTTCAGCTCCAAAAGCTGATCTCATGAGGGAGCTTTCATTTACTCTGAAAAAATCAGTTATTATTTATTGATCATATCAACAATCCTTTGTATCCTCTTGGAATGTATTGTAGTGCTTCTGAATAAAGATGAGACAAGAGGTAGAAAACTACATTTTCCAATACCTATTTAGTGATTATTTCATTCATAAACTTAGTATTATATGACAGTAGGAAAACCTGCCTCCAGTGAATTTGTTACTTATAGGAAAATATAGCATGTAGGTAAATTCTATAACTGGAGAAGAGAAAATTTTTTTTTGTATAGGAACTTGATATTTTTTGGCTTGGGTCTCAAGAATATACATAGGTGGAATATATAAAAGGGGGGGGGTAGCTATGAAACAAAGTATGCTTTTCATACCGTGAAGGTATCAGGTTACCCTCTAACTTTAATTTACTTTTCTGAAAAAAGTCATCACTACACTTTTAATTACCTTCTCAAAATCTTCCTTTTCTTTTTCAGGATTTGTGTCATCAAATCTCATGATCAGTTTCCCTTTAAAGTTAACCTGGTAGTGCTGGTTCAGAAGAGCAGCTTTTGCATGCCCAATGTGTAAGTAACTAAAACAAAAACATTCCACAAAGAAACTCATTAACAGGTCTTAACTAAACACTTCAACTTAACCCTGAGGAGATGAGAACTAAACAGATCTTCTAACTAGTACTCCAACCATATTTTACTTTCCAACAAGAAGTACTATGATAGAAAAACTGACAGAAAAAAAAGCAAAACTAGGAATATTATAATATAAAACAACTTTGCACATAAAATCTCATGAACAAGTACAGTATTTATAAAAGTTGCAATGTTCTTTTTCCCCCCCAAGAGTAACAGTCACCTGGAGGAAAACTGCTTCTGAAACCATTTCCAATGCCAACTGGTAGTGTCCCCTTAGTATACGACTTGATGCTACTGGGATTGGACAAGCACCTAGTACCCACTAGAGAGAAACACCTCTATAACTGTCGCTGTCACTGTGATGGCTAAATGAGAACCTACGAGAATTATGAAGCCAAAAGTACTGGGCATGATAGCTCACACCCGTTAATCTTAGCAATAGAGACTTTTATTAGAGTTGGAGGATCACAAATTCTAGACCATCCAGTTCGACTTAGCAATATCCTGTCTCAAAATATTTCTTTCTCTGGAAATTTTATTTCTCTAGGCTTTAGTCGTCTCAAATGCCAACAAAAAGATTTTAACCAAATGACTACAAAGGTCACATCTAGTATCAATGAATCAAAATGTATAATATTCTTTTGAGCCAGGCGCTGGTGGATCATGCCTATACCTACCCAGGAAGCTGAGATCTGAAGAAGGGGGTGGGAGAGGAAGAAGTCAAGAAACAGTATTGATAATTTATCAATATTTTACTCTATCAATGTGCTTATTTATTTATTCATTTTTCCAGTCTTGGGACTTGAACTCAGGCTTGGGCACCATCCTTGAACTTCTTTTTGCTCACGGCCAGCACTCTACCACTTGAGCCACAACATCACTTCTGCTTTTTCTGTTTATGTGGTACTGAGGAATTGAACCTAGAGCGTCATGCATGCTAAGAAAGCATTGTACCACTAAGCCACATTCCCAGCCCAATCAAAGCAGTTTGTAAAAAGCAATGTTCTGTAGGGCGCCGGTAGCTCATGCCTATAATCCTAGGTACTTAGGAGACTGAGATCTGAGGATCGTGGTTCAAAGCCAGCCCAAACAGAAAAGTCCGTGAGACTCATATCTCCAATAAACCACCAGAAAACCGGAAGAAGCTCTATGGCTCTCAAGTGGTAGAGCACTCTCCTTGAGCTGAAGAGCTCAGGGACAGCACCCAGGCCCAGAG
>NW_012269840.1:0-1690 GCF_000151885.1 Dipodomys ordii
CTGGCTAACTGTGGACAGGAAGCCGGAAGTGTGGCTCCAGTGAACAGGACCAGTAGATAAGTTCTTGGTCAGGTGTCTGGCTAACTGTGGACAGGCCTCTTAGCCTCTGGTTCTTAATTAGTTGACCCCTTACCTGCCTCCAAATTCAGTTTCTTGAATTAAGATAATGAGGGGTGTGAATGAACTCCAAGTAAATAAACATAACAGTTCAGTCTCCTTAGGGTATTTAGGTATAATTCAAACTCCCACAGGGAACCAGCAAATAGTTTGTTCTCTTAGCTCACCTGACTAGCTGAAATTTTGTAACATGCTTTGGGATTTTTGCTGCCCCAAACAATTTATCTGTGTATAGAAGACTTCAAATAATGCTATTTAGTGTATAATGCTAATAGTGTATAAAGAATGATTGATATAAAACACATAGAGTAATTAGAATAATTGACAGAGATTTTCATCATTTACATATATTGTAAATATATATAACAAAAAATCTCGATTATTTTTTCCTGGTACCAGAGTTTGAATAGCAGACTTTATACTTGCTTATGCTCTACCACTTGAGCTCTGCTTCCAGTCCGGCTTTTTGGTGGTTATTTGGAGATGGAATCTCAAAGACTTTTCTGGCTTTAAATGAGAATTCTTTGCATCTCAGCCTCCTGAGTAGTTAGTATTACAGGCAAGACTAGTATGGGCAAGAAATAAACTAGGAAGTAGTGCTGTTTGCAATAATCCCAGTTTCAAGTGAGACTTTAGGTAAGAGGATCTCAGTCTGAGGTTGTCCTGAGGCAAAAGCTTGAGACCCCATCAGAAAAAATAGCAAGAGCACATAAGCACTAGAAGTATGGCTCAAGTGGTAATGCACTTGGAAGTAGGCTCTGAAAAACAAAAGAAAAGGAAGGAAGAAAAGAAAGAGAGAGATGGAGAGAGGAAGAATAGAGGAAGTAAACTGTTAAGACCACAGTCTTGTCACTGTATGACACAATCTTTCAACATTTTTTTAATGTTATGGATATAGTTGATTCCTTGCTGAAAGTTTACCACACTGGTGTACTCCAAGTGTTAACCAAATATAGTGATACAAAACCTTGTTTTGGTGGTACTTCAATATGTCTTTGATAATGTAAAAATTGTAGGGACATTGACTGGAAATTAATACTTGCATAGGAATAGAAAATCTCATTGGTTAAATAATTTGTTTTCCTTGCCATTCATATACTTATATATTATACCAAGCTACCCAAACCATAACTAAACCCTTTCATTTTTTAATTTGCTGATTGACTTATTACTGACTTCCAAAAAGTAAAAGAAATAGCAGTACCAAATGAAAACCCCATGTTCATCCAATGGTTATGCTAGTACTTAAGCTCCAAGCTCCCCCATGTGGAAATATTCGATTTATCTTATCATTGCTCACACAAAAATGTAAAGTTAGGACATCAGAGTTATTACAATAACAAGTAGTGGTATTTCCATGTGTAATTGTTGAAAATGTTGATGTCTTGTATATTCATGATTTGAAGTCTTGCATATTTATTATCAGCCAGTTTTCTCATTTTACCCAGTGTGAGATATCCTTCCTGAAGTTTTATTAATACATTGACATTCCATGCATCTTTATTTCACTCCATCAACTATAATGCTTAGGGGGTCAGGTGAGGAATGATTGGATTTCTTTTTTTTTTTTTTT
>NW_012269840.1:9770-15614 GCF_000151885.1 Dipodomys ordii
CCACAAGATTCCCAGAGTGAATTTCCCTGTATGGAAAGTTTAAACTGACCCCTGAGCTTCTTCCCAGGATTTTTTTCCACCTTTATAATAGTCTTTTATACCTTCAGACTAATTACTCATATATTTTTGGCCTTGAAACTACAATACTACTTACTCATATATTTTTGGCCTTGAAAATACAATACTTGTTCTCACAGTCATCCTGGTACCTTGCTGGGTAGAGGGAGCTTTCCACCCAGCTCCAAAAAGCCTACAGGTAAGAGAGGCTGAATGTCATGCTGCTTAG
Organism: Dipodomys ordii; assembly: GCF_000151885.1. Lineage (NCBI taxonomy): Eukaryota > Metazoa > Chordata > Mammalia > Rodentia > Heteromyidae > Dipodomys > Dipodomys ordii. Next base: position 10,057 of record NW_012269840.1, read on the forward strand.
CCCAGGGAGCTTTTGTTACAGAGAATGCTTGTCCTTGATTATCTCCCTAAATGGAGTGTTTCCCTGTATGGAAAGTTTAACTGACCCCTGTGCTTCTTCCCTAGATGGAAAGTTCTGCTTGTACCGGACTATTTCTGTATATGGTCTGCTTCTGTTAGCATTGGGTCTCCACCCCCAAATATGTGGATTTTGTCTTTAAAAGCTCTGTTCCAGCTCGATTCTATGCTGAAGACCTTTGAGGCAGGAGTCCACCAGCAGTCCCCTGCTCTCCAATAAAGACTCCCAGTTCAACCTTTCAAAATGTGGTTTTGCTGGATCTCATGAATGAACATTGCATGCCTGTCATCTACTTGGAGGCTTAGGCAGGGGTCATGACTTCAGAGCAAGACCTTCCAATAGAATAGAATAGAATAGATGAAAATTAAGGATTGTGGAGGAAGTTTAAAGCTAGAGTGTTTACCTAAAATACCTGAGGCCCCAAGTACCAAAAATAATAAACAACAATAAACTCTGCCTGAATTAAATAACATTGTAAAACTAAAACACAAATGGACTGTCAGATTGATCTCTGTTGTTGGGAATCTCTGCTGCTAGCCTGTCCTGCAAGCTGTGGATGGTTAACCTGCCCTCCCCACAAAACCCCCACCAAGTTGGAACACCCAAATGTAATTTCAAAAATGGCCAGTGCCTCTCATTGTGCATGTGTGTGTGTTCCAGAGTCTAAGGTAAGTATCTTATAAGGCTTCCCTCGCTGTCCTCCTTTCCTCTCTTTTTCCTCTTTTTTTCCACATCTGCACTTTCAATCCCTCTGTATGCCTTCCCAAGTCTCCCTGTGGATACTGAAAAGCTGGTAAGTGGTCTTCACTGACCATCTCAGGAACAGGTTTACATGAGTCACATTCTTCATGACAAAAACAATTTCATCTTCTTCCCACCTTTCACGATGTTATTTCTAAGCATAGATTTTTTTCTGATGGTGGGGGCAATGTTTCTGCCTAGAAACTTGTGCTCTGGGGCCTAGGAGAAGGTAGCAGGGACCGTCTTTGCTACATACCATGTCATGCACCTTGCTCAGAAGTGGAACAATGAAGCTCCTCAGCTGTGAACAGTCCAATCTTTTTCAAAAAAGATTTAAATCAGAGTGCTCTCCATTGCCTCTGATAAAAGATCACATCCTTTACATTCACCTGGTCCTGGGGGATAGAGATGTTTGATCATATCTGCTTTGACATTTTCACATTCCTCCTTGATTATCACAAGTCACTGTCAGGGTCTAGCAGAATAGAGGAGAGGTAGAGATATGTGTAAAGAAATAGTAGCCATCAATCAATCTTGATTCTACCTAAAAGAAGTTGGGTTTTTTTAATGGCTCTTTTAAAAGAATTTTTCAAGCCACATTTCATGACCACACTACCTAGAAAAAGACCCACTATGCCCAGAGGCATCTGTGTGGAATCCAAACACCCACCATAAACATCAAGGTGGATCAGATTCTACCAGGGAGAAATGAACTCTCCAGGGGCAGATTGGAATGTTCTCAGAAGCACCAACTTATTAGAAGAATTATTTGTTGGGCAAAAATTTAGGAGATCACTGAACACACATCTAAACAAGCATATATACACACCACAATTAAACTGAGAGCTCACTTGCCCAAATTCACCAAAGGGATATAAAATGCAGAAACAGGAGATTGGACACAGTTTTCCTTCATGCTTTAAAAAAAAAACTAACTTCCCAGGATTTTTTTCCACCTTTACAATAGTCTTTTATACCTTCAGACTACTTACTCATATATTTTTGGCCTTGAAAATAAAAAAAAACTATCAGCAGCTCTAAGGATACACCTTCCAGGGGACCAGATAAAGCTATTTTTAATAGCTCTGAGAATTATGTATCCTCCACGGCATTTCTGCTGAAGGAAGAAGAAAAAAGAACAAAGATGTTCAAGGGAAGACAAAAATTAGCAGCAGTTGGGCATTGGTATTCTCAAGTGACAGGTGACCCTTGGCTACCATGAAATGAAAAGAAGCATATATATTTATGGAGAGAGTAAAATAAACAAGTGAGACATGGTAGCTGTATCTTTAAATAACTGAATACATATTAAAGATAAACATACTGAAAATATTTTTCTTAAAGGCTGGATGTCAGGTTGAATAAATTTTGAGGAAAGCAATCACCTATTTTTCTACAAGATGAATTTTCAGCCAAGTGTCAGTGGCTCACACCTATAATGATAGCTACTCAGAAGCTGAGATCTTAAGATCAAGGTTCAAAACAGTCCAAGAAGGAAAATCTGTGAGACTCATATCTCCAATGAACCAGACAAAAGCCAGAAGAGGAGAGTATTGAGTCTAGGGGGGAAAAAACCTGCGAGAGTGAGGCTCTAAGTTCAAGTCCAGTACAAAACAACAACAACAATTTATTATGGGGATGGTAGGGAAAAAACAAAGGAGGAGGAAACAAGGCTTGATAGGAAATATACTCATTACCTTATTCATGTAACTGTAACCCCTCTGTACAGTATCTTTACAATAAAGAATATATACCATAAAAACAATTTATTATGATTGCATGTGGTAACTTTCTTCAACAATAATAACAAATATATGTTGAAGAAAGTTACCATATGCAATCATAACAAATTATATATACATGTTGAAGAATGTCACTCCAAATTGAATAGGCACTGGCTGCAATGGGAAAGGTTAGGCAGACTTGTGCTTTATTTATTTTATTTCATTTTTTTTTTTTGCTGTAGAAAAATACCTAAGAGAACAACTAAATAGAGGAAGGATTCAATTTGCCTCATAGTCTCAGAGGTTTCCTTTCATGGTCAGCTGGCTCTGTTGCTTTTGTACCATGGTGAAACAAAACATCCTGAAGACTTAAGCAGGTAGCAGAGGAGGTGGGCCTCAGTGTACCTGTTTGGAGACCCATTGTACTATTGTAAACCAAAGCTCTCTTTCTAGAAAAAGAAGACAAAGTCCAAAGGGATCAAGGGATCAACCTACTTTTTAAAAAAATTTCTATTAAATGCTGAAATTCTTCCAGAAAGAGAGCAAATTGGTTAATTAGTTGCTGGGTCAACTAGTCCTCTTAAATAGTCAATCATTGATTTTTTTCAATGTTTTTAAATATCAACTCTAGTAGAAAGAGTCTATCAGCCCAGTTGGTATAAAGCTTACTTGAATATGGCTCCTTCACTAGTCCTGTGATGAAATGAAAGATCAGCACATAAGCTGGGTACTGGTGGCTCACACCTGTAATCCTAGCTACTCAGGAGGCTTGAGATCTAAGGATCTGCAGTTCAAAGCCAGCCCAGGCAGAAAAGTCCCCAGGAGAATCTTACCTGCAAAGAACCGCTCAAAAGCTAGAAGTGATGCTATGATTCAAATGATAGAGTGCTAGCTCAGAGGCTCAGGGTCAGCATCCGGGCCCTGAGTTCAAGCCCCACAACTGACCAAAATAAAAAAAAAGATCAGTGCATATGGAGGACTCTTGTTTTTCTCTTCATCTATATTTTACCTTATCCATAAGCTAAAAGTCCATAAAGCACAATTTATCCTTGTTTTCAGATTAAGTTCACCGATAATGAGATGAAGCCATAAGAGATATGCTTTCACATAGAACCAAACCAAAATTTAGAATTTGTCATATTCCTAACACAAAAGTCAGGGCTCCTGAGCAGATAATTGAGTCAACATGAGGACAAGAATTCCATTTTCTGCCAGAAAACCTTTTTAGGATAATTCTTAATAATCTAAAAAAGCTTCTATCCCATAAAACGCTTTATCAGAGTATGGTAGATATATATAAGACAAAGTTGTCATCTAAATTATTTTATAAGCAATGCATAAAATAAAGCTATTTATAGAAGAAAGTAGAATTGTGCCAATCTAATCTACACCGGATGGGTAAAATTCCTGAGATACTGCTGCTAGAGCAAAAAAGACTGGAGTTTGGGCCATTGCACAGGCTCTCCTCTACCTACCATCATGAGTAACATGTCTCTACAGATGTTACCTGATCTGAAGTTTCCAAACTTGAATGGAATTTCTAACAAGAAAAGATTCATGCTACTATTGGAAAAATAAAAACACTTCTGCTACATTTATACGTATAAGTCTATACTGGAGGCCTAGGCCTGACAGAATTCCTTGACACACACAAAAATATTAGTCAATGGATGTCCCAAACTCCACTCCAAAAATGTTGAATTATAAGACCTAATACTAGAAATCAAAGGTTCCAGTTACATCACCAGAAACTTAACAGATTGAGTCTTCCATCTTACAGATGAAGAAGGTGAGAGTCAAAGGATATATATTAATTTCACAATTCATCCATGTAATAGAGCCAGAATTGAGAAGTGTGGCTGTGTTAAAGCTAGTTGTGTGAATGCCTAAAGTCAAACCTCACAGAAACAGCTAAGCCAACTGCTAAGGTAATTATGCAATGTCATAAGATCATTTGTTAAGAATCGTTTAGTGCTCAACCTAGAAATGATGAATCGATGTTACACAACTGAACGCACTTTGATGTATTCACAGCCATCTAAACATCTCCTAGAAGGCAGCTTAAACATTTGTGATTTATCTCCTCCACCATAGCACACAGCTTCTATAAAAATAGTTCCCAATCAGAAGCACAGTAGATCAAAAACCAAGTCAATGTTTTAAAATATATTTTATGATAGAATTACAGCAGAGGAAATAAAAGCATGCATCATTGAATTTACCCACTCTAGTACATTGAGAAGATGATACAACAACATTGTAGATATTAACAACATTGCTTCCTAATGAGCTGTATCAAAATGAGACTTTCCACAGACCAGTTACTTTAAATATATCTCACAATGCAAGCGCCTTCCTGGGTTATGTTATACGTTTCCATTCCATCGGGCCTGAATGTACTTAAGGGTTTTATATTGTCACAAGCTTATTAAAAGGAGACTTAATTTTCACATGATATAGTCTTCTCTGACAAGCAGGCTGTTTTCACATAGCTGTGTACAGGTTTACAAGGCAGGCCCAAGGCTAGAAATTTCACAAGATGGATTCGGTTTATTAGAGAGAGCCATCATGTCTGATGAGCTATGGGGAATCAACAAATACTTTCTCAGCTAGGAACTGGCTTATCTTGCATCCAAGCCATACCTTCCACTTAGTAGGCACTCGGTAAATGTTTTGTAATTAATTAGTGTAGAAATAGGACTTCAGTGGTTTCCTGATTTTTGTTTTCCATTCAACTAAACTCAGAGCTTCTAAACTTTGATTGCATGTTAACGTGAGTCACTCTGGGAATCTTGTGGGACAGATCTGGCTTCAGTATGTCAGAGTGCAGGCCTGAGATTGTGCATTTCTTGTGAGGCTCCAACTAAGGCACATGTTTCTGGCCCATGAAACACATGATGAGTAGCAAGCCTGCAAATCTTCCTCCAAGATCTATTAGCACGTACGTATATCACAGTGTTCCTGCAGCAACTGATCTCCTCTAATGTCATCATTCTGCTACAGTTCAAATGTGTCTCCCAAAGTTCATGAGTTAGA
>NW_012269841.1:0-443 GCF_000151885.1 Dipodomys ordii
GACTGGTGGTTTTCTTTACCAAGAGGTTTTGCCCTTTATCAATAATTTTGTTCTGTTTTCTGATTTCACATTTTTGTTCCCATGGATAGGGAAAGAGGCTCAGGAGAGAGAGTTTAAGTTTCCTGCAGCCGGAGGGACTGAGGCTAGACAATAGAAGAAGGAACTTTTCTGCCAGTGAATAGTAACTCATACACCTTTATTTATTTATTTTTGGTGGGGATCATCACAAATACCATACTTACACTGCCTCTGACTTAAAAAACTTTTTTTTTTTGTTAGTGCAAAGATGATTGGAGAGGGGTTGTAGTTAACATAAGTCAGGTAAAAAGTGCATTTCTTTTTGTACAGTGTCACCTCTTCTCTTTGCCTCTGTTATGGATATTACTTTACTAATTCTATTTGAACATTATACTTGTTATATATATATGTGTGTGTGTGTGTGT
>NW_012269841.1:5102-7472 GCF_000151885.1 Dipodomys ordii
AACCCAAAACAGAATGCAGTCATTGAATGGATCTTGTTTTTTGATTCATAGACTGGAAATTTGTCCATTAATGTTTAGGGTTATTATAGGGATATGCCATTTTAAAGCATATAGTTTATTTTTATTTATTTTTTTGCTGGTCGTGGGGCCTGAACTCTGGGCCTGGGCTCTGTCCCTCAGCTCTTCAGCTGAGGGCTACTGCTCTACCACTTGAGCCACAGTACCACTTCTGGCTTTTTCTGCATATGTGGTGGTGTGGAATCGAACCCAGGGCCTCATGAATGCAAGGCAAGCACTCTACCACTGAGCCACCTTCCCAGCCCTAGCATATAGATTAGTAGCATGAAATAATTTACATTACTGTGTAGTCATCACTACTACTCATCACTAGGAATTTTTTCATCCTCCCAAGTTTAGACTTCAGTCATCCCCATTTTCCCTCCTGCCTAGCTCCTGGCAGTCACCATTTGGAAAATGCTTTCTCCAGTATAAGGGTTTAAGAAACTCGTTCCAAAATTAAATATTTTTCTGTGTGTCTGTGTCTGTCTGTCCTGGGACTTGAACTAAGGGCTTTGGCACTTTCCCTGAGCTTGTTTGCTCAAGGCTAGTGGTCTACCATTTGAGTCACAGCTCTACTTCTGAATTTTTGGTGGTTAATTAGAGATAGGAGTCTTTTTTTTTTTTTTTGGGTCCGGTCGTGGGGCCTGAACTCTGGGCCTGGGCGCTGTTCCTCAGCTTTTCAGCTAAAGGCTAGCACTCTACCATTTGAGCCATAGCACCACTTCCGGCTTTTGTCTTTTTGCTTACGTGGTGCTGGGGAATTGAACCCAGGGCCTCAGACATGCAAGGCAAGCGCTCTACAACTGAGCCACCTTCCCAGCCCAAGATAGGAGTCTTGTTGACTTTCCTGTCTGCAATGGCTTCAAATGATGATTCTTAGGTTTCAGCCTTTTGAGTGGCTTGGATTAACAGGTGTCAGCCACCAGTGACTGCCTTATGACCTAATTTTTCCTTTATCAAATAGTTCCTTACAAGTTTATCGTTAGAATGAGGCAAAATTTGAAAGCAAAATGCCATGAAATTGTAGAGTAATAAAAATATTAATAGTTTTATAGATGGCTAATAGATGGTAGTAGTTGATGACCAAGTGATCAGCTAAGAGGTAAATTAGGGAACATAGGTAAATGTGAAATGAAGGCGGGACATAATTGAGCAGAAGCCAGATATATTTAGATTTCATTTTATGACACAGAGTTGTTAACGTAATACATTCTTAAATCTTTGTATAGTCAGATATGGCAGCACTGCTTTAAAAGATATCTTTACTTAAATCTTATATTTGAAGTTTGAATATGTAATGTGCAAAACTTCTTTTCTCAGCCTCATACTTCTCAAGTGTTTATTTTATTTATTTTTATTTATTTATTTATTTTGTCAGTTGTGGAGCTTGAACTCTAGGCCTGGGTGCTGTCCCTGAGTTCTTCAGCTCAAGGAGAGCACTCTACCACTTGAGCCACAGCACCACTTCTGTTTTTCTGGTGTTTAATTGGAGATAAGAGTCTCACGGACTTTCCTGCCCAGGCTGGCTTTGAACTTAGATCCTCAGATCTCAGCCTCCTGAATAGCTAGGATTACAGGTGTGAGCCACCAGCATCTGGCCTCTGAAGTGTTTGATGGTCCACCTTATCAAGCTAAAACACCTGGAAATCATCTTTGTATTCCTTCTTCCTCCATCTAACTTTTTTTTTTGTCTGTCATGGGATTGAACTCTGGGCCTGGGTGCTGTCCTTGAGCTCTTCAGCTCAAGGCTAGCACTCTACCACTTTAGCCACAGCACCACTTCGGTTTTCTGGTGGTTAATTGGAGTGGAGGTAAGAGTCTCACAGACATTCCTGCCTCCACTGGCTTTGAACTGTGATCCTCAGATCTTAGCCTCCTGAGTAGCTAGGATTACAGGTATGATTAAGATTATGGGATTACTGGTGCCAGGCTCATAGGATAATTCTGTCTTAAGCTTTCTGAAGAATTGCCAGACTGTCTACAGTGGTTGCATCATTTAATTTTCATATCCAACTACACAATGTTCTTGTTTTTTTTTTTTTTTTTTTCCTGTCTTGGGGTTGAACTCAGGTTCTGGGTGCTGTTCCTGAGCTCTTTTGACCTCAAGGCTAGCACTATCACCTTGAGCCACAGTGCCACTTCTGGTTTTCTGGTGGTTAATTGGATGTGGTTTTGATTTGCATTTTTCTAATGACTAATGATAGTGTATTTTATGTGCCTACTGGTTACTTGTAAATATAAGAGAAATATCTAGTGAGATCTTTTGCTTATTTTTAAATGGGATTGTCTTTTATTTGTTTTTTTTTTTTT
>NW_012269842.1:0-2941 GCF_000151885.1 Dipodomys ordii
TGGCTCAAGTGGTAGAGCACTCACCTTGAGCTGGAGAGCTGAGGGACAGTGCCCAGGCCCAGAGTTCAAGCCCCACGACCGACAAAAAAAAAAAAAAAAAAAGATGGATGGATCTGGGGAAAGAGGAGGGAGGCCAGGTAGCTCTGATGCTCCCCAAATCACAATGCTAGCAGCCCAAGCTGGTTTCCTTCAGCTATAAAATGGGGAATAATAAGGATAGGGACTCTTAGGGTAGTGGTAAGGACTGTCACACAAGCCACTACCAGTTGCTGAGTACCTCCTACTTGGCAGGCCTGCTCTAAGCTCTATGCAGGATAACTTGCTGACTTATAACAGATACCCTGAAAGGTGGGTATGGTAATACAGCCGATGTAAGGAAACAAAGATAGGTCAAAACACTGGGTTCCATGATAAATAACAACTGGGATTTAAACCTAAACAATCTGAACCCAGAGCCACTAAACAGCACTGCTTTCCAAGTTAATAAGGAGTCTGTGGAAGAAGGCCACCTCTGAGTGACCTCTAGGGACAAGCTCCAGAGAATCCTGGCTCACCTACTCCCAAACCACCTCCAAAGGGCACAGAGCTGGTCAAGAACTGATATGAAGCACTACATCTATACTGGCACTGGTGGGTCATGTCTGTAAACCTAGCTCCTCAGGAGGCTGAGACTTTTTTTTTTTTTGTCGGTCGTGGGGCTTGAACTCTGGGCCTGGGTGCTGTCCAGCTCTTCAGCTCAAGGCGAGCACTCTACCACTTGAGCTACAGCGCCACTTCCGGTTTTCTGGTGGTTTTTTATTGGAGATAGGAGTCTCACGGTCTCTCCTGCCCGGGCTGGCTTTGAACCTCGAACCTCAGATCTCAGCCTCCTGAGTAGCTAGGATTACAGGCGTGAGCCACCAGCGCCCGGCTGAGGCTGAGACTCTTATCTCCAATGAATCACCCAGAAAACTGGAAGTGGTGCTATGGCTCAAAGTGGTAGAGCACTAGCTTTGAGCAAAAGAGCATGGGGACAGTGCCCAGGCCCTGAGTTCAAGCCCCACAGCCAATCAAAAAAAAAAAAAAAGCATACTACATCTAAACTTACCTTCCCTGCTCCCCCCTCCACATTTTTTGGGGTAAAGATTAGTATAGGATGATGTGAATTTGGAGAGTTCTAAGATTCCCTTGGACTTCAGTGTGTTCCTTTTCAGCTACCCTCTGTCCTCACCCAGAATCCCCATCGCCTAGCACAACTGAGCAGGTGTCTGGCCCTGCTCCAGGTCTGCATCCTGTCCCTGGCTAGTCCTTGGGGTAGAGACTCACCAGCACTGTTGGCCTCCGACTCCAGCAGGTGGATGTCACTGCAGTCCGCGAGCGAGTGCTCCAAGCAGAGCTGCAGGAAGCGGGCTTGGGTACGGGTGACTCGCTTCAGCAGGGACAGCAGGGCCACTGTCTGCTCACACTCATTCCAGCCCTTGAACCAGCCAGCAAGGATGCCCACCTGGTCTCGGAACATCATGGTGCCGGGCCTGGGGCCAGGGGGCGGGTGACGGCGGTGGCAAGGGCCAGCGCCGTCACATGGTCTCGGCTCTGGTCTCCTGTTATCTTTCCCCTGAGGGCCAGGGCTTGAGGACGTTCCCTGGCGTGGTGGTGGCAACGGGTGGTGAGGGGAGGAGGAGACGTGCTCACATCTGGGGAGGTCTTGGTCCAGCCACACCTCTCCAGGCTCCTAGAAAAGGGATCAGAGTGAATAAAGTAGCTGAAGCTATGCCGGTGAGGTGGGTGTGGATGCCTTGTAACTGTACTCTCAGGGTACCTGTTCTGCAGAATCAAGCTCCTGGGAGAAAGTGGAAGTCAAAGCCAGACTCAAATCAACTTCCTTCCCACTACCAGATCCAGAGAAATGGTGTGAGTGGCCTTCATGATTGAACTACTCCAACTGGAGGTGGGAATAGAGGGCCTGCCTAGCCAGCACAAGACCCTGAGTTCCAACACCAGTTCTGAAAAAACAATCATTTGAATTAAATGTCCTATTTTAGCTGAATTGGCGGCTCATGCCTGTAATCCTGACTACTCAAGAGGCTGAGATCTGAGGATCGTGGTTCCAAGCCTGCCCTAGCAGAAACGTCTGTGAGTTTATCTCCAACTAGCCAGAAAAAAGCCAGAAGTGGAGGTGTGGTTCAAGTGGCAGCATGCCAACCTTGACAAAGCCAAGCAAGAGAGGTCTTAAGTTCAAGCCTAGACCTGTCAAGACAAAATAATAAGGCTTACTTACTAGTGGTCAATGACTGCCTATATGTAGGGAAGAAGATTAATTCACAGGCTTGAGGAAAATCAGTTTCCCCTCTTCAGATCCTGCATTGTGTGGCTTTTATTCCCAGGGAGGCAACAGCTGCCCCAGGTAGGGAAGAAGTGTGAATTAATGGATCTGTCCAGGAAATGTCCTGGCTGCCATGTGAGGATGAGGAAGTTCCTTGCCACTGGACATGGTCAAGCAGAGGCTGATGAGCATCTCTGGAGGGTGGGAGGGGTTCCTTCGCTGGCTGGCAACTCCTGAGACATAAGGACGTGTTACTATCTCAGAGGGAGCAGTTGTGATAGGTGGTTTGATATGCCAACAGCATTTACAGCAAATGAGGACCAAATCCACAAACAGACCAGAGCTAGGCACTCTTTGTTCTTGTTGGTGGTGGTCTTGGGGTTTAAACTCAGGGCCTCTGGTGCTATCTCTGAGCTTTTTTGCTCATGGCTAGTGCTCTACCATTTTTAAGCCACAACATCATTTCTGGTTTTCTGGTGGTTCATTAGAGATAGAGTCTCATGGATTTTCTTTCTTTTTTTTTTTTTTGGGTCCGGTCTTGGGGCCTGAACTCTGGGCCTGGGCACTGTCCCTCAGCTCTTCAGCTCAAGGCTAGTACTCTACCACTTAAGCCACAGCGCCACTTCCGGCTTTTTTCTT
>NW_012269842.1:8596-12779 GCF_000151885.1 Dipodomys ordii
CCCCCCCCCAAAAAAAAACAACAACAAAAAACAAAACTCTCATCCCACTGAGCCTGCTGAGGGAGAGGTGGGATTTAAACCAGGAGGTAGCAAGGGCTACCTGTCCCCATAAAGCAGAAACCTGTCAAGGATGATGTTAATTCAGTGCAGAAAAGACAGAATATATAATTTGAACTTCTTCTGGATGCAGCTATCTGAAGCTTGCCTAGCTCTGGACTTTTCAGTAACATGAACCAACTAATCCTCCTGCCCCCCTCCCCCATCTGCAGTACCAGGGATCAAAACCCCCCTTTTAAACTACTTTGAGCTACAGTTCTATCGCTTCCATTTTTAGAGACCCAGCCCATATGAGCCACTTTCTGTAACACTTAGCACTTAACGTGTAGTAAGACACTGTTCTTAGTGTTTTACGTGTATGAATTTATTTAGTCCTCATAACTGCATGAAGGAGGATATAACCACCTTCTGTGTGTGTGTTTCTGTGTGTGTGTGTGTTTGCCTATCCTCAAGCTTAAAACTCAGGGCCTGAGTGCTGTCCCTGAGCTTTTTTGCTCAAGGCTAGTGCTCTACCAACTTTGAGCCACAGCTTCACTTCAGACTTTCTTTGGAAGTTGATTGGAGATAAAGGTCTCATAGACTTCTCTGCCTGGGCTAGATGTGAACTGCTATCCTCAGATATCAGATTTCTGAGTAGCTAAGATTATAGGCATGAACTACCAGTGTCCAGTACCCCCTTCGCTTTATGGCTGTGGAAAGTAAGGACTAGAAAAGGTAAATGAGTTGTCCTTGGGAAAGGATAATGAGGGATGAAGGCTACACAATGCCATTGCACCCACCAACTCTATCTGATGAGAACGTCCAGCAGGGCCCACAGATGTTCTCTTAGTCCCACCTGTCCTCTGTTTCAACACATGTAAACTGAGGATGATGGTACTTGACCTACTCTCCTAGGGAGGGTTCCTACGAATGTGAAAGATAAGGTGGCTTGGCTTACATGTATGTGACCCATTGTTTAAACTGTTTCCTCTACCTGGGTACCACTTTAGCATGGTTCCAACTCTTGGAGAACCCCCCACCCCAGATTAAATACCTTTCCCATAAAATCTTACCCCTCTCACTGCCAGATCCCCACAGTGCAGAGTCTGTAGTTCATGTTCTTCCTTGGGTATCTGCCCAAGCCTTCTTTTGGCCTGGGGGCTTACTAAAGGTAGACTCTGAGCCTCTGCTTCCTCCTCTTGGCTCCAGAGAGAAACACAATCCCTTGGACAAAGTGGAGAGCCCCGGAAAGGCTCCAGACTTACAGAGGCTGAGGGGGGCTGCCAACCAAGACAGGGTGAGGCAGGTGACCAGAAACAGAATTTGGGGTATCTCAGATCAGGAAGTAGCACAGGAATGTCTCGTATGCAGAAGCCGGTGGGGAAGAGAGGCCAGGGCATAGAGAAAGAGAGAACTTGAATGGAAATGCGCTGAACTTTAATGGGGAGTGAGGTCGGAGATTCCCAGAGGAACAAAATCCAGCCCTGTGCTCCCAAAGCCACCAGGCTAGCAAGGGTGAGTGGACACAGGGGAGAAGGTAAGTGGTGCTCTATCAGGTACAATGGAGAACATTTGTCAGTTAAGACACAGAATGAAGATCTAAAGGTGCCTATGTGAAGAGGGAGGAGAGGGGAGGGGAGATGGACCCCTGTGTGCAAGGAGGTAAGACTCTCAAGCAGAAGCTGCAGGAGAGGCCAGGAGGAAAACCACTAAGGGAAAAGGAACCATTCAAAGGCAGACTCTAATTACTCAGAAGGTGGGGTAACCTGGTGAAGAAGTCAAGGCCCTTCCAGGGCAGGTAAGGAGGCTTCCAGGAGGATGGGGACTTTACAAAGGGATCCTCCCCCAAGGAAAATGGGCCTGGGCAGCAGGGCTTAAGAGGCACACCTTGAAGCATCCTTTGGGGACCTACTGTGGGGTGAAGGGAATCTTCCTAGAGGGCAGTGTTCTCAAACTTGAGGGTTTGCTAAAAACCCAGATTGCTAGGCCCTGCTCCCAGGTTTCCAATTCAGTAGGTTTGGGTAGGAGGTAAGAATGTGCATTTCTTGTAAATGCTGCTACTGGGCCCAGTCCAGGGCCCAGACTTTGAGGACCACTGTCATAGGCCAAGGGTTGCTTTAGTGAGGAGGCCCTCAAAGGTGAAAGAAAGCAAAATGGGGAATGTCCCCAAGAAGTCTCTAAGGAGAGTGTTAAGGGTCTTCTCATCTTTTCGTCTCTGAAGGAGAGGTCTATGAAGGTAAGACCTAAGAGAAATAATCTGAGCACAAGAATGTTCAGAGTGTGTGAGGTGTGAGAGACCAGGAGGATGAAGGGAGTAGGAAGAGGGAGAGGGGAGAAGAGGGAAAGGAAGAGAGGAGGAAGGGGAGAGAGATCATTAAAAGGAGACAGACTTGGGGGAGAAGTCTGGGGAAAGTTGGGGCCTCCAAGGGGATAAAGGAGAATCAGAGCCCAGAATGGTTTGAATTAATTCCAGAGGAGTGAGAATGGGGAGAAGCCAGGGTTGTATCCTAATGGGAATAATTTGACAAAAGTTCTGAATAAGTTTTTTGGGGATGTCAGAGGGATGGAGAGGGACAGTTTTGAGGAAGTCTCAGGAAGTGCTGTGCACTCCTGAGGCAGGGAAGTTTTGGAGAACATAACCTAAAGGGTATCTGGGGAATGTGTGTCCTACTGGAGTGGGATGACAGAGGAATCTTTTTAAAAAAAAAAAAAAAAACCTCAGAGATCTCTGATGAAGAGGAAATTCTGAGTGGTTTCCAAAAGGGCACATGGTAGGAGACTCCTAGCAGTGGGGAGAGTGTCAGGGTCCAGAGTTTGCCTCAACAAACTCTAGGACTCTAAGTGCAGGAGCTCAGAATTATTTTGAGGGAGGAAGATGAGGTATGTGTGTGGGGTATTCCACAAGGGAGCTGTGAGGAAAAGGTAGCTCTAGAAAAGTAAGGCAGGAAGTCAGGGGTAGGGGTGGGAATGCTCAGGAGTGTCTCTGGAAAGGACTTCCATCTCAGGAGGGTCTGAGAGGGCTCCTAGGATCTCTGATACAGGGGGTCTCCTCAAAAGGAGAATCTTCAGAAAGTTCACCAAAATCAAGTCACAAGGAACTTGGAGGTCATCTAAGAAGAGTTCTAGAGAATGTAAGAGAGGGTTGGAATATTTGGGGCTCCTTACACAAGGTGGAATGGGTTACTGGAAAAGATTGGATTCTTGCAAAAGGGGGTTTGGAAATGGTGTTGGAATATGGAGGAAGAGTTATCTGGAGATTCCAGGCAATCTCCAGAAGAAATTTTTAGAAAAGAGGTCTCAGAGGGAAGACAGAGGTACATGAGACGGATCTGTAAACCACTGCAGGGTGGGAAGCTGTCGGGAAATGAGATCTCTGGGAGAGCTTTGGGCAAGAAGGGTGATCTGTGGTAGGGCCAGGAAATATCTGGGAGACAGCTACAATCAGGTACAAGGCTTTATGTGAGTGTGTAGCTCGAGGGGTGCCTGGGGTCTCCCAGGAAGGTCTTTTGGGACTATGGGAAGATGTTTGAGGTTCCCTCGGAGAGATCTGGGGAGGGGGACATGGAGGCAAATCGAGAAAATAATTTCTGGAAATGGAGGGGTAGGTAGGAGGGAAGGAGAGAAAATCTTGGAATAGGTGAGGAGAAACAAGTCTGGCGTAGACGCTGGGCCAAGTGGGTGGGTGGGGGATTCTGGAATGCCCAGGGTCTGGGAGGGCTTCAGAGGGTCTCGGCAGGAGGTTGGTTAAGTTTTTTTTTTTCTTTAGTGAGGCGAAATCTAGGGGAAAAACGTGAGAGATACACCGTGGGAGCGGACGAGGAGTGGCCACTGCAGGATATTTTTTTCGCTACAGGAGGCTGGGGGGGGCCACAGGGTTGGGGGGCAGTGGGCAAGTCTGGGGTGGGGAGGGAGGGGCGGTCACACCGAGGTCCCCGGAGACGGCGGTTGGAAGGGGAGGGCGGCTCCGGGGGAGGCCCGTCGGACGGGCCGGGGGGCTTCCCGGCCATAGGGACGAGGCGTCAGGAGGGAGCTCCCCAGCCTGGCCCCTCGACGACCGCGAGGGCGTGGGGACGTTTCGGAAGGAAGCCCCCCGAGGGGACCTAGGCCCCCGAGGCCCGCGCTCGCGCCCGCCGCCGCCCGCGGCTCG
>NW_012269843.1:0-1223 GCF_000151885.1 Dipodomys ordii
TTTTCTTTTTGCTTATGTGGTGCTGAGGAATCGAACCCAGGGCCTCTGGCATGCAAGGCAAGCACTCTACCACTGAGCCACCTTCCCAGCCCCAGGCTGTTGAATTTTAAATGATAAAGTTTAGAATAAGTCCATCATTTGGTAAAGATAAAATACATATAAGTACACTCATGCCATTTATCTGGATTTTAATCATTTCTGGAATTTAACAACAATTATTTCCTTCCTTTTATGTTATACATAACCTAAAAGTTGTAGTTTATGTATAGTTAGCTACATAAGAATTGGTGATTCATGGCTGACTTGATTATATTGGAGTGAAACTTGGTTTGGAAGAGATTCAGACATTCATTTATTTAATACACTTCTAATAAAGACATGAAATTTTTGTCAATGTTTATTTACAACGTGATTTAGAAATTTCCTTGCCAAATAATTCTAGGAAACATCACAAAAATGTTTTAAATGGTGAAAAATTAAAACCACACAAAATTTGTTAAGGTCAAAATTATTGAAAGGGAATCCAAAGCATTAGATTTTGTGGTTCAGTGGAGATTGGGTCATTAATATCTCACCCAGATTTGATCATGACCTTTTAGAAGGTCATTCCCTGCTGAGCTTCCCATGTTCTCTCTGTATAACAACAACTTCAGATACCTCCAGTAGGCTAGATTCAGTGTATGATTTTTTAATTTCAGCTTTTGTCCTATTTGTTTTCATGTAGCAACAAGATTCACCCTTCCAAATAACTCACACTCTGTCACTGTTTTGACCCTATTTTCAATGCACATGTGTTTAACCTGTAATGTATCTT
The DNA here is from genome assembly GCF_000151885.1 of Dipodomys ordii. Taxonomy (NCBI): domain Eukaryota; kingdom Metazoa; phylum Chordata; class Mammalia; order Rodentia; family Heteromyidae; genus Dipodomys; species Dipodomys ordii. Next base: position 815 of record NW_012269843.1, read on the forward strand.
AACATCTGTATGGGTAGCATTGTTTTTACATTCTTTTGATTATAGGCTTCTAGGAGTAGAGATCAGTATGATTTTTTCCCAAGTTTTTAAAAAAAATTTTTTTTGGGTCCGTTCGTGGGGCCTGAACTCTGGGCCTGGGTGCTGTCCCTCAGCTCTTCAGCTCAAGGCTAGCGCTTTACCACTTGAACCACAGCACCACTTCCGGCTTTTTTTCTTTTTGCTTATGTGGTGCTGAGGAATCGAATCCAGGGTGTCATGCATGCAAAGCAGGCACTCTACCACTGAGCCACCTTGCCAGCTCTCCCAAGTTTTGAATTAGGAAATACATGTTACTATAATCATAGTAAAAGGATAGATTGCAGTAGATATTTGAATATGTGGCATAGTTTCTTAGAAATAGCTGCAGAGG
>NW_012269843.1:5667-6914 GCF_000151885.1 Dipodomys ordii
TCCATTGTGTATATATACCACATTTTCTTGATCCATTCATCTACTGAGGGGCATCTGGGTTGGTTCCAGATCTTAGCTATGGTAAATAATGTCCAGCATTCTTTCTATGCCTCATCTTGCCTGGGGAGTCAGCTTTGCTTTCCTTAGACTTTTCCTGGTCAGCCCTGTGGTTTGATAGCACTCCCACGTTCTCATTCAATAACTATCTACTCAAACCAAACCTCTCATGAAAACAAAAATCAAATGGACCAAAGAGGATGATGGGAGAAAAGATAGAATAAGACTGAAAGAGAAAAGGGAGAAAAGGGAGAAAAATCAAAGACAATTGGAAGTGGCTAAAAAAACAACTAAATGCATACTTAGACCTCTTTGGATATGCTCTTCAGTAGTAGTATACTAGGTGGACAAAATATCTTCTCTCTGGAGATCACCCAGCTCGTAAGAGCTCCATGGAACATTGTTCAAATGAATTCCAAACAACCCTACACTTATTTATGGAAAGACTTCTCTGCTCAAGAACTAAAAAGCTTTTTTTTTTTTTTTGCTATGGAAGGTTCTTTCTAACCCTGAGACAGTTTTGCACCAAGACAATTTACTTAGAAAGGAGTAATAGAATTTGTTTAGTAAATAGACATGTGATAATGTGTCTAGTGATCTTCTTCTGTGAGTAGTTGGGTTTAATTTTTGAATCCACTGCTGGGGATGAAAGATAATACTTTCCTGGGGCTTTAGATTTCTTTAGACTGATCTCACTTATGTGGTATCTTTTTCTGCACCTAACATTGTGCTTAATGTAATTGATGACTAATGGAGTACTAAAGTTTTTGTATTTTAGAGTCTAGATTTTATGACTCACTAGATTTTAATTATTTTTTCCTTCTAGCAGAATGAGTTATTGATACTTATATAATCAGTGGAACTCTATAATATAAAACAACAAAAAGCCAACCAGTGCCACCTAAGACATTTTTGCTTCTATTTCTTCTTAACAAAAAAACCTAAAAGATAAAATCACTATACCACTTTTCTTTCAACCTTAGTTACAGGAAAAAACAAATTTTTATCTGTATTATGCTATGATTCCATAAAGAAGTTAAAAAAATTATAATAGAGTAGCCTCTCATCTTAGGGAGGTGAATAGGGCTCCATCACCAGATTACAACCTGTGTTGCTTTCTTTTATCATTCCAGTGTGTGTGTGTGTGTGTGTGTGTGTGTGTGTGTGTGTGTGTGTGTGTGTGTGTGTGT
>NW_012269844.1:0-4220 GCF_000151885.1 Dipodomys ordii
TTGGAAAGCAGTATGGAGGTTCCTCAAAAGACTTCACATAGAGCTCCCCTATGACCCAGCAATCCCTCTTTTGGGCATTTACCCAAATGTTTACCAACAAGACCACACTAAAGCTACCAGCACAACTATGTTTATTGCAGCATTATTTACCATAGCTAAGATATGGAACCTCTACCACTTTTGGCACGTCATATAGTCTGATCAGCTTCCTCTGTCTGCAATATAACAGCTATAGTCCTGTCAGGAGAGCATTCAACTGTTAGTGGTGTTCCTAAATTCCGTAAGCAGATGCACGCAGAGTCTTTTGATGTCTCTAAGAATACAAAGAGGGATGATAGGCAGTTTTCGAACTCAGAAAGCTTACACCTGGTCAGGCAAAATAGACATGGACACTCAATCCAGAGACCAGGAAGAGTTTCCTTGAATGATGACCTATGAGCTCAATTCCTAAGGAGAAGCGAGAGTAAACTGCAGAGAGAAGCAGATGCATGTCCAGCAGCAAAAGCAGCAGGTACAGGAGGACTGGGTTTGTCTGGATGAGAGTGTAAGGGGAAAGGAAGGGAATGCTAAGCAGGGGCCATGATATGAAACACCCCTCACACATGCTAGCTTCCAGAGTTTAGCCCTTTGCCCAGAAAGCTGTGGAAGGTCTGTGCTGAGTACTAAACAGATCAACAAGACAGCTCACAGTGTGCTGAAGTTTCAGTAAAAAGGTATGGGCCACAGATGGTCACTGGCTGCCAGTCAGAGACTGAACTCAAAATAGGATGGTACTGCTGACTAAGTACTAATAATGCATGGAATTGATGAGGTTTAAAATAGGTAAGAAGTGGTATTTCTTGTTTCTTGTACCTTTAGTCTTGTAAGTAATTTTATCTGTTTTGGGGAAGTTGAGGAGAGAACACAGAAATGGTAGGACAAAGGGTGAACAAATGTGGCAGTGACACTCACAAGACTCTATGTTGAAAATGAACTTTACAACTTGTGGGGTAGAGGGATTGGGAGGGAAAAACCTGGGAGAAAGCGAGGGAAGGGAGACACGGTTCCAAAAGAAATGTACTCATTACCTGACTCACGTAATTGTAACCCCTCTGTACATCACTTTTACAATAACAATTTATTTATTTATTTATTTATTTATTTATTGTGAACATACTGTACAGAGGGGTTACAATTACATGGGCAAGATAATGAGTACATTTCCTATCAAGCATTGCAGCCTCCTCTTTTGTTTACCCTTCACATCCCTTCCCAGCCTCCCTCAGCTCCCCCACCCAATACTCCCCTCCCCCCCACCAAAGTTGTAAATTTCGTTTTCGACATGACAACTTGTACTTCTCATTGCTGCAACGGGTCCACCTGTATCCTTATTTAAACGACTTGTTTTTCCCCTTCCCCTCCACAAATTATACCGACATCAAATACAGTGAAAGCAGGGGTTATACTGTGGGGGAGGGACATACAAAGCAACAAAGAAATAATCTTATAAATGCATTAGAAACAAATGCATGAAAGAAAAAAAAACATTTAAATACATATCTAAGGGTTCATTTTCCTAACATCACCTTATGTGACCTTTTCTGTTTGACTCATACATATACTAGATATTGTAAATAAGGGAAACCATGGGACCTATGTTTCTTTGGGCCTGGCTTACTTCATTTAATATAATTTTTTACAAGTCTTTCCATTTCCTAACAAATGGGGCAATGCCATTCTTTCTGATGGAGGCATTTTCTTGATCCATTCATCTATTGAGGGGCATCTGGGTTGGTTCCATATCTTAGCTATGGTAAATAATGCTGCAATAAACACGGACAAATGGGATTGCATGAAGTTGCAGAGCTTCTGCATGGCAAAGGACATAGCTAGCAAGATCAATAGAAAGCCTACAGATTAGGAGAAGATCTTCACTAGCCATACAACGGACAAGGGTCTCATATCTAAAATATACTTGGAACTCAAAAAATTAAACCCCACAACAACAAATCCTCAAAGAAACAACTGCCAAATAAATAAGTGGGCTAAAGACTTAAAGAGAAACTTCTCTGAAGAAGAAAGAAGGATGGCCAATAGACACATGAAGAAATGTTCAACATCCCTAGCCATAAAAGAAATGCAAATCAAAACAACATTGAGACACCACCTCACTCCAGTTAGAATGGCAAAAATCAAGAATTCTAATAACAACAGATGCTGGAGGGGATGTGGACAGAAGGGAACCCTACTGCATTGTTGGTGGGAGTGTAAACTTGTTCAACCACTTTGGAAAGTAGTATGGAAGTTCCTCAAAAGACTCCACATAGAGCTCCCCTATGACCCAGCAATCCCACTTTTGGGCATTTACCCAAATGTTCACAAACAAGACCACACTAAAGCTACAATAACAATTAAAAAAGAGATAACAGAAAAAATAAATAAATAAGGAACAAACTTTGCTCTTTAGATTTTTTTTAAGGAAAAGAACTATTGTAAAGCACATTTGAAACATAATAATCTCAGTTCTCTGCTGTTCTAATCACATTCCATTTTTATGATCAGTTAAGCCTATTTTTAAGGTATACAAAAGCAAAGATAAAGGTTTGTTTGTTTGTTTGTTTAGTAACAGTGACATTTTTGCTTGAATTTGCTGATGATGCTGAACTTTGCTCTTCTCAGCAGTACCAGGGTTTGAACCCAGGTTCTTCTGCTGAGGATTTTGTACTTGTCAAGCAGGGGCTCTTCCTCTTCAGCCATTGCTCCAGCATTTTGTGCTTTCATGGGTTTTGGGTATACACAGGCAACTGTGGAGAGCAATTTTCCTTATGTTTTTCACACATCTTGGATAACAATCATAAAACAACATGCCAGACGTTTTGCAACCATTTTGCCTGCGCTAGCCGCAAACTGTTTTCCTCCTGGCCAAAACTCCAGAACAGCTGGAGCGTGAACCACCACATCCAGCAGTAATTGACCTTTTATTCTTTTTAACCAAAATGAAGATCTGGTTTTGGGCTTGGACATTAATGGGATAGGGAGTAATCAATAAATATGGACTACTTAATATGTACTAAATATTGTAATAAGTGTTTTAAGTTTATTATATCACTTCATCTTCTTTTTACCCCTTTAAGGTTAATGCTGTTATGTCTCTGCCTCTATCTGTCTGTCTGTCTGTCTGTCTCTGGTTGAACTCGGGGCTTGGGCGCTGTTCCTGAGCCTCTTTGTGCTCAAGACAAGTGCTTTACCACTTGAGCCACAGAGCTACTAACAGCCTTTTCTGAGTAGCTTATTGGAGATAAGAGTCTCAGGGACTTTCCTGCCCCAGCTGGCTTCGAACTATGATGCTCAGATTTCAGCCTCTTGAGTTGCTACGATTATAGGTGTGGGCCACCAGTTCCTGGCTTCTCTCTCTCTTTTTAGGCTGAAGATCCTGATGACTCACCCTGATTTCACAACTTGCCAACTTCCAACCTCAGGCACTGAACTAGAAAAGGAAGTGGAATAATAGTCATTTGGGAAACAGAAGATGAGCTTAGTTTTGGACAAGCTGTCTTTGAGACATTAGGAAAGAGAGAAAGTGGCACAGCTCCTGGGAGGACCATTGTTGTAGACCATGACCCTCACGTCTGACCATGCCACATGTCTGCATCTATAAGAACACATTCAATGTGCAGCTACAGACTGATGTCAGAAGCTTGCACAAAGCATTAGGCTACAGATTTAGATTCTGTGCATCTCCTTATGGTCCCTGGAAGACAAAAGACTCACAAGAAACATTTATTGACTGCATGCTACTAGTGATAATTGAAACTTTCAGTATGAGTAAGATAATTCAAAAACATATGTAGAGAAGTGGGGTGTATTATAGAACTATTTGAAGACTAGGAAAAAGAAGAAGAGGGAGACAGTGGAGAGCCTTTCAGACAAATAGGATGGGAAGTAGAAGGTTTCTCAGCTACAAAAGGGACAGAAAAATATCACTGGTGTCAAATATTGTCCAAAAGCAGCAGTAACAAAATTTACATGTGTCCCTGGGGTTTAGTCAAAGAGAACTCTGAAGAGTTTGAATGTATGAGGAATATTCTGAACTCAGGAGCATGTAGGATAATGTCTACACTGGGGGCAAGTAACAATGTCACATTTTTTATTTTTGATCAGTCATGGGGCCTGAACTCTGGGCCTGGGCGCTGTCCCTCAGCTCTTCAGCTCAAGGCTAGCGCTCTACCACTTGAGCCACA
>NW_012269845.1:0-1278 GCF_000151885.1 Dipodomys ordii
AGCCTTGAGCTGAAGAGCTGAGGGACAGCGCCCAGGCCCAGAGTTCAGGCCCCACAATCGGCAAAAAAAAAAAAAAAAAGAAAGAAAGAAAAGAGAAAGTCTCAAGGACTTTGCTGCCCAATCTGGCTTCATACCACAGTCCTCAGATCGCAGTCTCCTGAGTAGCTAGGATTACATGTGTGAGCCACCAGCACTCAGCTTGGTACCTTTTTTTTTTTTTTGTCAGTTGTGGGGCCTGAACTCTGGGCCTGGGCGCTGTCCCTCAGCTCTTCAGCTCAAGGCTAGTGCTCTACCACTTGAGCCACAGCGCCACTTCTGGCTTTTTCCAGGTTCATTAAAGAGAAGAGTCTCACAGATTTTTCTGCCCAGGTTGGTTTTGAACTGCGATCCTCTGATCTCAGCCTCCCGAAAGCTAGGATTACAGGTGTGGGTCATCAATATCCATCTATTTAATCAGTTATTTTCCAAAAGGACAAATAGTACTAGGGTCCAGCTCTGTGAGGAACAGCGCGGTGGGAATCACAGGACACAGCAGACGAGGTGCTGGGTGGTGGGGGCAATGGAGCCTCAGGTCTCAGGTGGACAGGCTCCATTTTTCAAGGTTCACACAGTGTGACGTCTGCGTCTCGGTGCGGAGGTGCATGATGCCGGACTCCGGTCAAGGCTGCTCAGGGCAGCGTTATTCATAACTCTGAAAACCTGCAATGACCCAGCGCGCCCTCGGGTGAGACACAGGCAGCTGAGTCTGGACAACGTTTAGAGTCAAGTCTAACGTCTCCACGAGTCTAGGCAACCAGCACCAGGGCCACTGCCGAGGACATACCAGGAACTGTGCCCGTAGCAATGATAAGGATGGGCCTCTCATCCTAGCTACACAGGAGGCTGGGGTCGGAGGATGGCGAGGCTCTTTTTTTGTCAGTCATGGGGCCTGAACTCTGGGCCTGCGCGCTGTCCCTGCACTCTTCAGCTCAAGTCTAGCGCTCTACCGCTTGAGCTACAGCGCCACTTCCGGTTTTCTAGTGGTTTATTGGAGATAAGAGTCTCACGGACTTTTCTGCCCAGGCTGGCTTTGAACCATGCTCCTCAGATCTCAGCTTCCTCAGTAGCTAGGATGACAGGCGTGAGTCCCCGGCGCCCTGCGATGGTGAGACTCTTATTTCCAATTAAGGGACAGCACCCAAGCTTCCAAGTTCAAGCCCTAGGACTGGCACAAAAAGAAAACAACAAAACAGAAATGGTTGACGTGGCACACACAGAGAAAGGTTATTTGGAGAGGCA
>NW_012269845.1:4163-4491 GCF_000151885.1 Dipodomys ordii
TAAGTGGTGAAGGACGGTAAACATGCAGCCACCCTGAAATACAGTACCGTGATTCTTCACACAAACATAGAATTGCCATGTGATCCAGAAGGCAGCCTCTGAGCACACATATAAAAGAACGGAAGCCAGGCGCCGGTGGCTCACGCCTGTTATCCTAGCTACTCAGGAGGCTGAGATCCGAGAATCATGATTGGAAGCCAGCCTGGTGCAGGAAAGCCTATGAGACTCATCTCCAATGAATCACCAGAAAACCAGAAGTGGAGCTATGGCTCAAGTAGTAGGGCACTAGCCTTGAGCACAAAAGTGTGGAGGGAGACAGCACCCAGGC
>NW_012269846.1:0-370 GCF_000151885.1 Dipodomys ordii
TCACCCTCGTTTTTTTGTCAGTTGTCAGACAGAAGTCTGAGTCAGTGCACTGTCCCTCAACTCTTCAGCTCAAGGCTATCTTTCTACCACTTGAGGCATAGCAACACTTCCGGCTTTTTTCTGCTTATGTGTTGTTGAGGAATCGAACTCAGGATCTTATGCATGGACGGCAAGCTCTCTACTACTGAGCCACCTTCCCAACACTTCTCTTTTTTTGCCACTCGAAAGATTTGAACTCAGGTCCTAGGATGGGCTGTGGGTCCAGAGGCTACACCCCATCCTAGAGTGATCAAAGCTGAGGCAGAGTTGCCACAAGCTGAGTTCAAGGCCCGGGCCTGGCCAAAAAAATTAAAGCCCTGGCTTTGAATTT
>NW_012269846.1:2616-3567 GCF_000151885.1 Dipodomys ordii
TTCTTCAGCTAAAGCCAAGTGTGCTACCACTTGAGCTACAGCATTTCTTCAGGTTTTTGTTGGGTCGCTAGAGAGTCGCGTCCATCTCAAGAATTTCCTGCCCACACTGGTTTTGGACCCTGATCCTCAGCTCTCAGGCTCCTGAGAAGCTAGGAGGACAGGCGTGAGTTAGTGGTGCCCAGCTTCCACTTCAAGTTTCTAAGTGGTGAATAGGAGATAATATACTCATGGGACACTTTGTGTCTGGGATATTTTGGAACCCAGATTCTCAGGTCTCAGCTTCTTGAGTAGGCAGGTTGACAGACCTCAGCTACAGACACATAGATCATAAAACTCTGTTGCAAGAGAGTCCTTGGCTCCACGTGGGAGGGCATTAGCCATGAGCCAACAGGGAAGGGTCAGTGCCTGGGCCCTGAGTTCAAGGTTCACGACTGAGAAAAATAAACAATTTTCTGCAGGAGACAACTCACTAGATTTCAGTACATACATAATTTTGGTGAGCCTCAAGTTTCTCATCTGCAGCATCATCTTACTTTTGGAGCTCTTACAAGGACCAGATGAAAGAATGAACCCCATGAAGGACTCAGCACACACCTCATGAAGGACTCATCACATAGCTGTATCCCACACACAGTCATTAGAATTAGGGTGCTTTCTTCGGTTTCAGCATTCTTTCAGAAACACGTCACAAACCACACAAAATTCACATCTAATGATTTAGAGGGATGGGTTTTTTTGGGAGGGCTGGGATTCAGCCACAGGGAATGCACTGGAAGGTTGGAGGTACTGTTCTAAGATCTTTTGCACAAGGCTAGAGCTCTACCACTGTGAGCCACAGCTCAGAGTTTTGCAGACTTCTTGCAAGAGCTGGGTTTTAAACCCATCAGTGTGAGATCTCAGCCCCTGAATATCTTGAATGACAGGGCTGAGTGAACTAGCAGCATCTGGCTC
>NW_012269847.1:0-1157 GCF_000151885.1 Dipodomys ordii
GCTCTACCACTGAGCCACCTTCCCAGCTCCCTAGATCAAATATTTGATAGACAGTTGTTGAGCTGACTGGTGTGCTGTGGGGAAAACTCCAGAAGAAGGTGTAGGTCAAGTGAAGATGAGGACCTGTCATGGGGGAGACCAGGCAGGAAGTTGTTGCCAGAGGGCAGGGCCTGATCAAAGCAGCAGAGATGAGGGCTAGTCAGCAATGCCTAAATTCTCCCAGGACCAATCCAGACCTTGGGGAGAGACAGAATCCTCAGTTGCTGATCAGCCAACATTTCAATGCATTAGGGGAAAGGCTGAATTCATTCAGTGAAACAGATTGAGCCAGGAAGGTGACCAGCCCCCCCCCCACTACTGTAACTTTCTCAGGCACCAGGGACAAAACTTAAATATTACTTCATTAATCTTCACAACAGCCTTTGAGAAAGGGAATTATCACCCATTTTATAGAGGAATAATCTAAAGATCAAAGGGCTGAAATCACTCTCCTCAGGGTACAAAGGGGAGGGGGGAGAGGAGGGGGGAGACAAGAACTAAAGTGAGGTATTAGTGGTTCATGCTTCTAATCCTAGCTATTCAGGAGGTCGAGATCTGAGGATTGAGCTTTGGAGCTAGCCCGGGTAGACAAAACCTGGATACCCTTATCTCCAACTAGCTAGCAAAAAAGGTAGAACTGGAGGCCTGATCCAGGTGGTAGAGCTCCAGTGGTTAGAGGAAAAATACTAGAGCGCAAGGTTTTGAGTTTAAGATCCAGTACTGACCAAAAATAGAAAGAAGGCAAAGGAAGGGAAGGCAAGGGAAGGGAAGGGACAGCAGACAGGGCGTAATCATCGGGTTGGAGGTGGGGCTCAGTTGGTGGAGCACTAGCCAAAGCATCAGGTACACAGTGGAGTCCTGGCCTTGCACCAACCCCAACCCCCCAAAAAAACTTACCCAAGGTTTCATAGCTGAGAACTGATAGATCCAGGACTACTAACAGGAGTGGCTGGTTCTGGGGCTCTGGTCAACTTGGCTTGAGATGACTTTTCTAACTAGAAAACAGGAATCCTAACAACTACCCTTAAGAGACAGACTGAAAACAAGAAAGACTCAAGGGGCTGGGAAGGTGGCTCAGTGGTAGAGTGCCTGCCTTGCATGCATGAGGCCCTGGGTTC
>NW_012269847.1:3117-4451 GCF_000151885.1 Dipodomys ordii
GCTTTTTTCTTTTTGCTTATGTGGTGCTGAGGAATCAAACCCAGGGCCTCATGCATGCAAGGCAAGTGCTCTACCACTGAGCCACCTTCCCAGCCCCCTGGCTTTTTTTTTTAAGTCTGAGACTCATGTGACTTAAATAAAATGGATATAAAAGAAAAACAGTGATTTGAAGCTTGTGACAAACTGTTTTATTTATTTTTTTCCAGGGCTGAGGACCCAACCCAGGGCCTTGTGTGCGCCAGGCGGGTGCCCTTCCACTGTGCTAAACCCCCAGCCCCTGACAAACTGTTTTATATCAGTAATCTTTCTGTTCACATTACATTAATGGGCACCAATGGCTCACACTGTAATCTTAGCTACTCAGAAGACTGGGCTCTGAGGATTGAGGTTCCAGCCAGTCAAGGCAGGAAAGTCTATGGGACTCTTATCTCCAATTAACCACCAAAAAGCAAGCAATAGAGCTGTAGCTCAAATGGTAGAGTACCAGCCCAGAGTGAAAAACTTAAAGGATAACACCCAGGCCCCAAGTTCAAACCCTAATACCTGCACACACACAGACACACAGACACACAGACACACACACACACACACACACAGAGTCACTAAAGTTATTTCTGGCTCTACAGTTCTATAGTTGTTTTCATTTTATTTTTTATTTTATTTTATTCTTTTGCTAGTCCTGGGGCTTGCACTCAGGGCCTGGGCACTGTCCCTGAGCTTCTTTTGCTCAAGGCTAACACTCTACTATGTGAGCCACAGTGCCACTTCTGGCTTTTTCTGCTTGTGTGGTACCGAGGAATCGAACCCAAGACTCCATGCATGCTAGGCAAACACTCTACCAGTAAGCTCCATTCCAGCCCTATAGTTGTTTTTAAATAGCTCTACATTGTTTTTTGTTTTGTTTTGCTTTGCTTTGCATTTAAACCCAAGGTTTTCCAGTCTGGCTTGGGTCAGGATGGTGGGAAAGATTTATTCATTATCTCCGAGGATCCTGAATCTTCTAGGACTGCAGTTAACATCACATTGCTTCTTTATGTAAATAACAAATGTGTCAGGAGTGGGGGTCGGAGCTCAGTGGAGGAGCTCTTCCTGGCACACTTCAGGTCCTGGCTTGACCCTCTAGCACTGCAAAACGTGGTACCAACGCTCAGAAAGGAAGACAGTTTCTCAAAAAGACCACAAAGCAGGTGGCCACCAGCCCTGAGTGGAGGTGCTGGCTTCTCCCTTCCTGACCCAGACCCTACGCATTTAAAAACTAATAAACAGGGCTGGGAAGGTGGCTCAGTGGTAGAGCGCTTGCCTTGCATGCTCGAGGCCCTGGGTTCGATTCCTCA
>NW_012269848.1:0-2085 GCF_000151885.1 Dipodomys ordii
ATCCATCCATCCATCCATCCATCCATCTATCTATCTATCTATCTATCTATCTATCTATCTATCTATCTATCTATCTATCTATCTATCTATCTACGTGTATATTGTATCTATATAATCTATCAATCCTCTGTCTCTCTTTATACTTATCCGTCATCTACTCTCTAGCTGTCTATCCATCACCTACCGCCTCTCACCCCTCTATAGACTTATGCACGTCCACGGCCAATGGCCACACCTGGAATCTCAACAAAGCTCTTGCTCGCCTGTGAGGGCGGCCCTGCTGTCCCTGTCTGTCTGTCTTTCTGAGCCCGCTTCGACCCTCCCTTCCCACCCCCTCCCCTTCCCCAGCTGGGCCCCACACTTCCAGGCTGGCTAGCCCACGATGCACTGCGGGGGGCGCACAGCAGGCCAAACCCAAGCAGACTAAATCCTCCTCATCTCCACAGGAAGCAGGTGCCCGGCCACTGTCACCCCTCAAACCCCCCAAATCCGCCCTTCTCCTAATGCTTGATGCTGCTTGTTCATCCAGCACCTACTCCACTGCTGTCCCTGAGGCCACTTCCCGTCCCCAGCCTGAATGACCCCAGGTCTGCACTCACAGGAGGCTTGCTCCACCAGGACAGAGCAGATACACAGGGTCCATCTGGCCCGCAGAAGTCTGTCCTGCCCCGGCCGGCATCCTGCTGTTTTTTCTTGGCTTCCTCCTTCTGAGAAGTGTGTGATCATCTCTTTATAGAAGCCCTCCTGTGGCCCAGGACATGAATTAGGAAGAAAAGGTTTTATGCTTGTTTGTTATTGGTGGTGTTGTTGCTGTGTCAGTCCTGGGCCTTGAACTCAGGGCCTGGGCGCTGCCCCTGAGCTCCTTGTGTTCAAGGCTGGTGCTCTACCATTTGAGCCACAGCACCACTTCTGGCTTTTTTCTGTGATTTATTGGAGATCAGAGTCTCACAGACTTTCCTGCCCCGGCTGGCTTTGAACCGGGATCCTCAGAGCTCAGCCTCCTGAGTAGCTGGGATGACAGGCGGGAGCCACCTGCTCCCAGCTGAAAGAAAAGTGTTTGAAATGGATTGGCCTTCCCTTCCCTTTACCTCCTTTGCTAGTGTTTCAAGCTAGAAGACAGCGGCTAACTCTTCCCAATCATCCTTCAATCTATTCCAACTAACAATTGTATATATATGAACATATACGCACTGCATATATTGTGTGTAAATATACTGTGTATTTATTCATGTATACATATATATGTATAAATGACATGAATATGCAAATCAATCAATTATAAAATATATAAATAATAAACTATATAAAATAAAAACAAATGAATATATAAAAATGATATATACATATACAATGTAAATAAAATATATAAAATAAAAACAAATATATAAAAATAATATATACACAGGGGCTGGGAAGGTGGCTCAGTGGCAGAGCATGCCTTGCATGCGGCCCTGGGTTTGATTCCTCAGCACCACATAAGCAAAAAGAAAAAGGTCAGAAGTGGTGCTTTGGCTCAAGTGGTAGAGCGCTAGCCTTGAGCTGAAGAGCTGAGGGACAGTGCCCATGCCCAGAGTTCAGACCCCACAACCGGACCCCCCCAAAATATACATATATATACATATAAAGTAAATAAAATATATAAAATAAAAACAAATAAACATAAAAATAATATATACATATATAAAATAAAAAATATACATAAAATAAAAACAAACATAAAAATAATATATACATATATAAAATATATAAAATAAAAACAAATAAATAGATAACAATAATATATACATATATAAAATGAATAAAATATATAAAATAAAAACAAATACATAAAAATAACATAAATAGGTAAAATATGTAAATTAAATGCATAAAATAAATTTAAAATAACTATATAAAGGTAAATAACTATGTATATCTATACACACATGTATACACACATGTATATACATATAAGTATATGCGTAGATGTGCACCTGTAAGTATACATAGATTTTAGTTATTTATATCTTATTTATTTGTTTGTTTTTATTCAATGTTTATACAACATATGCTCTATATGTTTATTTATTTATTTATTTTGGGTCT
>NW_012269848.1:4955-8481 GCF_000151885.1 Dipodomys ordii
TGAACCACCAGAAAACCAGAAGTGGCGCTGTGGCTCAAGTGGTAGAGCACCAGCCTTGAGTGGAAGAGCTCAGGGACAGCGCCCAGGCCCTGAGTTCAAGACCCAGGATGAGCACAAAAAGAAAAAAAAAAGCTTCTGGTAGGTTTTCATGCCATTGAGTGAAAATTCTAATATTTACAAATGCATCTCAAACTACTGAATTGAGTTCAGCCCACCAAGGAAACAGCCTTTGCCTCTCCTGAGGTCAGATTTGACTTCTGTCTCCTGTCCATGGAGGATCATTGCATTTGCTTACTTTTCGTGATCCTGCAGGAATATGAATTCTTCAAAGGCCGTGAGAACCATGAAACACAAGTGTGCATCTATGTGCGTGTGCACGTGTGCACACGTGTGGCACTTGCTCCTTGCTTAGGAAGACAAGTGATTGGGTTGAAAAGGAAAACAAGAAAAAGTCATTCGGTGAATAAGATCATAGAAAGTGCTTTCCTTCCAAAGAATGAGCCTTTCCATGCCTTGCAATGAAGAATAGACTTTAAAAAAAAATCAACGTTCCTTGTCCCAGAGAAGCAATTCAAGAGTAAATCATATCACTAATTACGGTCTATAAAAAGATTTGAGAGTCTTCTAATGGAAGTCATCATTCTCCTTCTAGATTCTTCTGTGTCACCGCACTCAGACAGACAGGGGAGGCCCACTCACCCTAATTTAGAAATAATATATGTTCAGTTAAGTTCTCCTTCTTGATCATATCCCACAAAGTATGTATCATCCATTATAGCCGATCAGAAAGATTTGTATGTTGTTACCAAAGTCAGTACTGAGTTATAGGAAAACATGTATACTGTTTGTTGTTGTTGTTGTTTTTCTCTGCTGAAAATACATTATAACCAGGCACCAGTGGCTCCCGCCTGTCACCCCAGCTACTCAGGAGGCTGAGATCTGAGGATCACAGTTCAAAGCCAGCCTGGGCAGGAAAGTCTGTGAGACTCTGATCTCCCATCAACCACCAGAAAACCAGAAGTGGTGCTGTGGTTCAAGTAGTAGAGCGCCAGTCTTGAGCTGAAGAGCTCAGGGACAGCTCCCAGGCCCTGAGTTCAAACCCCACGATCATCATCATCAACAACAACAAAAGAAAATACGTTCTAATATTTCACACAGCTACTTTACATTTTAATTCCCACTGAGTACAACGTGAACTCATCTGGCAAAAGGAAATAGCTTCTGACCTTGGATTATTCCTACCAGGTCACTAAATACAAAATCATCTTTTTTGTTGTTGTTGTTGCCCCTCTCCTCCTCTCTTTTCTTAATGCCATGGGGATACTTTTTAGGTCGGATCTTGGAAGAGTCTAAGAATTCCTTTGCACACAGCTGGTCTTCAAAAAGAAGGGAAAAAAAATCTCCATCCACGACTTCAACTCGGCCCCACCCCAGAGACACCTGTACCCAGACGTGAACTTCTCGTCCCCAGAAACACACATAATTGCCACCACAGATGAATGCCGGCCTGCAAAAGCAAATTTTCCTCTCTTTCGAGATCAGTAAAGCCAGTTGAAAGCATTTTCCCCCTCTCTTTCCTGCCAACCTAGGAAGCATTTTGAGGATACAGCCTTGGGCTATAAGGTAACCTCGGGAAGCCAAGCATCCTTAAGGACATTTTTTTTCTTTTCTTTTTTTTTTTTGTATTTTGAACATCAAATGCCATTGGAACACTTGATGTCAAACCAGAAGAGTTAATCGCGCTTGCTGGTCCAGGACAGGGGCCACTAATCACGTCAAAATTAAATTGTCGCCTCCAAAGAGAATTGAGCTCCCCAATTTCTATTTTCAAAGCTCATTTAGACAAAAGAGCCCGTGTGTGTGTGTGTGTGTGTGTGTGTGTGTGAATTGGGTCACTTCCAAAAAAAAAGTCACTTCTGATTTCCTATACATTATAATGGATCCATTTTGCTTTTGCAAATAGTAACTAAATTGATCTATGGGGAATATAGGTATAAAAATCTACGACCTTGAAGGTCATACTTAGAAATACACACACACACACACACACACACACATGTTTTCTGAAGTTCAACCTTGATACAAATTGAGACTTTTTATAATTGCATATATATATATATATAGATATGTACATATGCACAAATGACAGATCTAGGTGAAATCGAGACATAAATGCTTTTATTTTAAGCAACATCACACGCATTTCTCCTAAGAGAGACGATTTTCAGCTCAGCTTTGTACCTGGTGTCGGAGAAACGAGACAGACAGAGGGGCAGAGAGGGCACACGAAGGTGAGTTGATTTGTCTCACAAGAGTTGAGTTGTTTCTACTAGCTAGCTACTTGTGAATGATTAATGAAGCAGAAGGGGGAAAAGCAAGCCAGAGAAGAGAAGAAAAAGGTAAAAATACCCTCTCTGTTCCTCAGAAAACTCCAGAGAAAAAGGTAACACCAAGGATTCCAGAACAAATACGATTCTCCAGTCCTTCAGGCTCCAAAGGGAAACTCAAGGGACCTGTGCTAATTTATTTATGATTTTCTTTTCCTCTCAGCATTTATTTAAATCACTTTTTTTGGGGTGGGGGGAGGAGAAATGGCTTTCAGAGGAAGGAAAGATTTTTTTGTTGTTGTTTTTCTCAGTCGGACAAATGTTACTCAAATAGTCTTGATGTTATTATTTTTCCTTACAGGAAAAGTAAAACAGGGAGTGTGTGTGTGTGTGTGTGTGTGTGTGTGTGTGTGTGTGCTCAAAGTTTTGTGGCTTTATTGTGAAACACTGAGATTTGAAAATTCTACACCACAGATGTAAACACAGCCAATTAAGCATCGGGCCAACTATGGATATAGATGATTCTTGATTTTCGTGGGTTCTGTGTGCATATTCTCAAGGACGGACTTCGGCCACACATGTATTGAAAAGGAGGAGAAGAATACTCCAAGAATACTTGGAAGAGAAACACGGCACCGTTAACTCAATCATGCTGACTAAAGCGCTCACATTTCCTTCGGATGTTAGCTATATTGGGGGGAAAGATGCAGTTATGTTTTTCCCCCTATAATTCCCATTTCAATGAAAGACAAAAAAAAACACCCACAAAACAGCTCCCTTAAAGCGTGTCATGTTCACTGCTTAACATTTTTCCCTTGATGATAAAAATCGTGTCAAATAACTTATTGCTTTGTTTGGTTTGGGTAGGACTTCCCTTTGGACTCTGGGCTTTGTACTAAACAGGAGCTCTACCACTTAAACTGTACCCCAGCTGTATTTTGCTTTTAGTTTCTTATTTATTTATTACATAGGGGTTTTTATTCTCTCTAACTAAGCACTCCCAAGGTGAATTAAGTATCCTGAAAGATGGAAGACCCTAAAACCAAGCAGGGTACCAGCTACTCAGGAGGCTGAGATCTGAGGATCTCAGTTCAAAGCCAGCCTGGACAGGAAAGTCCATGAGACTCTTATCTCCAATGAACCACCAGAAAACCAGAAGTGGCGCTGTGGCTCAAGTGGTAGAGCACCAGCCTTGAGTG
>NW_012269849.1:0-1739 GCF_000151885.1 Dipodomys ordii
AAAAAAAGAGACACTTATACACTGGTATACTCAGGAGGCTGAGGCAGGAGGACTGAATCCTAGGCCACACTACAAGATTCAATCTCAAGAAATCAGATACACACTCACACATACACACACAAACACACTAAAAAAAGATGGGCTAGGTGGTGGCTCACGCTTATAATTCTAGCTACTCAGGAGGCTGAGATGCAAGCATCCTGGTTGGAGGTCAGCCCTAGCAGAAAAGTCTGACATTCTTTTTTTTTTTTTTAGTTGCTTGTAGGGCTTGAAGTCTGGGCCTGGGTGCTGTCCTTCAGCTCTTCAGCTCAAGGTTAGCACTCTACTGCTAGAGCCACAGCGCCACTTCTGGTTTTCTGGTGGTTTATTGGAGATAAGGGTCTCACAGACTTTCCTGCCTAGGCTGGTTTGTTCAAAAACCTCAGATCTCAGGCTCCAGAGTAGCAAGGATTACAGGCATGAGCCACCAACACCTGGCCCTATGAGACTCTTTTTTTTTTTTTTTTGCCAGTCATGGTGCCTGAACTCTGGGCCTGGGCACTGTCCCTCAGCTCTTCAGCTCAAGGTGAGCGCTCTACCACTTGAGCAACAGCGCCACTTCCGGCTTTTGTTTTATGCTTATGTGGTGCTGAGGAATTGACCCAGGGCCTCATGCATGCAAGGCAAGCACTCTACCACTGAGCCACCTTCCCAGCCCTTGATGTGTGACTCTTATCTCCAATAAACCACTCATAAAACCGAAAGTGGTGCTATGGCTTAAGTGGTAGAGCACTAGTCTTAAGCTGAAGAACTGAGGGACAGCACCCAGGCCCAGAGTTCAGGCCCCAGGACCGACAAAAAAAATAAAAATAAAAAATAAAACAAAACAAAAAGCAAAACAAGACACAAAATCAGAAAGGAGAAAGAAAATATTGTCTAAAAGCTTGAAGGCAAGAAATCAGGTATTATTTTATTTTCTTTTGTCCTAGTACTAGGGCTTGAGCTCAGGGGCTGGGTACTGTCCCTTACAGGCTGGGTTCTACCACTTGAATCACAGCCCCACTTCCAGCTTTTTGGTAGTTAACTGGAGATTAGAATCTTTCCTTCCTCAGGCTGGCTTCAAACTACAAACCTCAGATCTCAGTGTCCCGAGTAGCCAGTATACATGTGTGAGACATTGGTGCCTGACTTCAGAGGTATTATTTATTTATGAAGAAAGAGATACCCATAATCCCAATACTAGAAGGCCAAGGAGGCTGATGATTTTTTTTTTGGGGGGTCCGGTCGTGGGGCCTGAACTCTGGGCCTGGGCGCTGTCCCTCAACTCTTCAGCTCAAGGCTAGCGCTCTACCACTTGAGCCACAGTGCCACTTCCGGCTTTCTTCTTTTTGCTTATGTGGTGCTGAGGAATCGAACCCAGGGCCTCATGCATGCAAGGCAAGCGCTCTACCACTGAGCCACCTTCCCAGCCCCGAGGCTGATGATTTTGAGTCAGTCAGGGCTATATAATGAGGCCAGCCAAAGCTACATGGCAAGATGGAATCTTAACTCCCACTCCCTAAAAAGGGAATCAGTATTGTTTATGCCACGTGCTTTACATTGTTTTATTTTATCCCTTTAATTACAAAGGTAAAGCCCTGGAGAGTTACAAATCAAGAAGTTAGCAAATAAGAGCCGGGCGCTGGTGGCTCACGCCTGTAATCCTAGCTACTCAGGAGGCTGAGATCTGAGGATCGCGGTTCAAAGCCAGCCCGGGCAGG
>NW_012269849.1:7976-10398 GCF_000151885.1 Dipodomys ordii
GAACTCTGGGCCTACACGCTGTCCCTCAGCTCTTCAGCTCAAGGGAGCTCTACCACTTGAGCCACAGCACCACTTCTGGCTTTTTCTGCTTATATGGTGCTGAGGAATTGAACCCAGAGTCTTATGCATGCAAGGCAAGCACTCTACCACTGAGCCACTTTCCCAGCCCCAGCTTTTTTCTTTTCTTTTTTTTTCCTAGTCCTGGGCTTGAACTTAGGGCCTAGGTGCTGTCTCTGAGCTTTTTTTGCTCAAGGCTAGCACTCTCCCACTTGAGCCAAGGCCCTACTACTTGCTTTTTGGTGTTTAATTGGAGATAAGAGTCTCATGGATTTTCCTACCCAGGCTGGCTTTGAACCAAGTCTTCAAATCTTAGCCTTCTGAGTAGTGAGGATTTCAGCCATGAACCACTAGCACATGGCTTCCCCCCTACCCCCCAAGTCTATGGCTATGTAGATTAGGCTGACCTCAAATTTGAGATCTTACTGCTTTGGCCTCTTCCAGTGATGGAATTATAGACATTTGTTTCTTTCTTTAGTAGTCTTACACATATTAAGATCTGTATTCCTGGCCCAGTACGCTTGCATTTACTCTTCAAAACACTTCTACATAAATGATGGAATATGCTTTTCATAACAAATATGTAAAGTAGATAAGAGTGTCCTGGAAGCAATCATTATACACGTCTTTGTGTGTTTGTGGTACCGGGGCTTGAACTTAGGGCCTCTCACTCTTGCTCAGTTTTTTGCTCATATCTAGTGCTCTACCCCAGCCTGTCATTTGGAAAGGCAGTCTTGTGGGCTTTTCTGCCCAAGCTGGCTTTGAATTTCAGTACTCTGGATTTCAGCCTCCTGAGCAGCTAGGATTACATTGGTGCCTGACCACTATACAGATTTTTTTTTTTTTTGGTAGCTTTCCAGGATCAGAAAATCAACCAAAATGTGGCTGTTGGTAGAGTGTGTGCTTAGAATGTGTGAGGCCTGGGCTGGGAAGGTGGCTTAGTGGTAGAGTGTTTGCCTTGCATCCAGGAGGCCTTGGGTTGGATTCCTCAGCACCACATAAGCAGAAAAAGCCAGAAGTGGTGCTGTGGCTCAAGTGTTAGAGGGTTAGAGGGCTAGCATTGAGCTGAAGAGCTGAGGGACAGCACTCAGGCCCAGAGTTCAAGCCCCACAACTGACCAAAAAAAAAAAAAATGAATGTATGAAGCCCTGGGTTTGATCTCAAGCACAAATACATTCTCTCTGTCTCTGTTCGTCTGTCTGTCTTTCTCCACACATACACACAGAGTGACCATAGATTTGTTTGACAATTAGACTGAGTGACACTGATTCCAAGTTTGGCTTCCTGATTCTTTTTCTGGACCTAAGATAGAGAGCAGAATCCCAGAATTTATAGTTGGGGCATCAAATAGTAGCCAAGGCTTGAAGACAAGCTAGGTGCTGGTGGCTCAAACCTATAATCTTAACTATTCAGGAGGCTGAGATCTAAGGACTGTGAAACTCTTTATTTCCAGTGGCTCAAGTGATAAGAGTATTAGTCTGAGGTACAGTAAATGTCTGAGGTACAGCACCTAGGATCTTAGCTCAAGCCTCAGCACCAGCACTCTTAGGCTTGAAGACTAGCCTAAGAGTCAATGTTCAGAAATTGGATATAAAATGACAGGTTCACACCACCTGCTATCCTATACAAAGGAATGGAACTAGCATTTCTAAATATCTCACACAAGAGGAATACATGATTAGCTTGCACAATTGTAGAAAAGGGCAAATGAATTTAGGTGATAATGTGGACAATAGGAATGCTACATGCAAAATGGACATGTGCAATAATTCAGTAGCTGTGGGAATCAAGAAACCAAAGTGAGAGGACTCTGGGAGCAAGACAGGAAGTTTGATTAGAACTGGGAAATCTGAGGAGGGAAGAATCCTTGTAAGGAAGACAAGTTCATCCTTTGACGTGGTTAAAATGGGGTTACAGGGCCAATACATGGGAAATATGGGTTAAGATTTTGAGAAAGAGGAAGAGAACACAATACTGATAGCTAACATCATCACCACTTAGGGAACTACTGAGGGAGGGATTTGACACCTGGACTGCATGAGACAATGACTTCATCAGCTTCATCAAACATGGGAAAACAGCTTTGTCATCCCACACAGGATGTTTTTGTTTTTGTTTTATTGTGCCAGTTCTGGGGCTTGAACTCAGGGCCTGGACACTTTTCCTGAACTTCTTTTACTCAAGGCTAGTAGCATTTGAGCCACAGGGCCATTTCTAGCCTTTTCTGAGATAAGCATCTTTATGGACTTTCCTGACTGGATTGGCTTTGAGATAGGATCTCAAATCTCAGCCTCCTAAGCATCTGGGATTACAGGAGTAAACCACCAGCACCTGGCTTCTTTTTAAACTTTTTTTTTTTTTTTTG
>NW_012269850.1:0-1821 GCF_000151885.1 Dipodomys ordii
CACAATGGAATTCTATGCCTCCATCAGAAAGAATGACATTGCCCCATTTGTTAGGAAATGGAAAGACTTGGAAAAAATTAAGTGAAGTAAGCCAGGCCTAAGGTCCCATATTTTCCCTTATTTTCAATAACTAGTATATGTCTGAGACAAGCAGAAAAAGTCAGAAAAGATGATGTTAAGTGAAATGAACCCCAAGATACAGACACAAGTGGTTTTTTCTTTCTTGCTATTTTTTATTCCTTTGTATGTCCATCCCCCGCAGTATAACTTCTATTTTCACTGTATTTGATGTTAGTATAATTTGGGGAGCAGAAGGGAAAAAGCAAATTGTTTAAATAGGGATACAGGTTGTCCCATTGCAACAATAAAATATACAAGCCGCTATGTCAAAAATGAACTTTACAATTTAGGCGGGAGGTTGGGGGTGGGGGGAGAGGGGAGGAGGAGTTGTGGAGGTGGGAGGGAAGGGATGGTAGAGGAAAAACAAAGGAGGAGGCAACAATGCTTGATAAGAAATGTACACATTACCTTGCTCATGTGATTGTAACCCTTCTGTACAGTATTTTCGCAATAAAATACTTATTTTTTAAAAATGTATTGTAAAGTTGATATACAGAGGGGTTATAATTACATAAATCAGGTAATGAGTACATTTCTTTTGGAACAGTGTTGTCCCCTCCCTCATTTTCTTCCAGTTTTTTTTCCCTCCTGACCTCCCTCCCCTCCAAGCTGTATAGTTCATTTTCAATATAGTGTCTAGTGAGTATCATAGCTGAATTAGTTTACCCTTTGTGTTAATCCTCTATATTCATCCTCTCTTTTACAGAAGAGAAAATTGAGCCATACAAGGGTTGAAGAAGTTGGCCAAGGTTAACTGTTAAGTAGGTAGCAGAAGCGGGTGCCGGTGTCTCACATCTGTAATCCTAGCTACTCAGGAAGCTGAGATTTGAGGATCTCAGTTCAAAGCCAGCGCTGGCAGGAAAGTCTGTGAGACACTTACCTTCAATTAACCACCAGAAAACCAGAAATGGAACTGTGGCTCCGTTGGAAGAATGCTAGCCATGAGCTGAAGAGCACAGGGACATTACCCAGGCCCAGAGTACAAAAAAAAAAAAAAAAAAGTAAATAGCAGAACTCAGTTGTGAAGTCTGGGGCTCTGGTCCCAAAGTCTGTATTCTTAATGACCATGCTAGCATTACTTCTAAAAATAAAATTATTGTTGAAAAGCACATGACTATTTGATTGTGACAAATACACATTAAAGAAAAGTG
Organism: Dipodomys ordii; assembly: GCF_000151885.1. Taxonomy (NCBI): domain Eukaryota; kingdom Metazoa; phylum Chordata; class Mammalia; order Rodentia; family Heteromyidae; genus Dipodomys; species Dipodomys ordii. The sequence continues at coordinate 1,272 of NW_012269850.1, forward strand.
ATATAGTCAGCAATACCTTTGTTTCTAGAGATTAGAACCAGGGAGAGCAAAAAGTTGAGTATTTTACTTGAAGTCACAACAAATTACAATTAGTGCACTATAGTGGAAAACAAAAACTTCCTAGCCAGATGAATCTACGTTCAAACACAGCTTGAGCAACCTTGATTGCCTGTCTGGATTTGACTCTATCTACCTTAGTTTCATCATTATATTATCTGGATCATGCATGAGGTGTAGTAATTATATCTCAAAGCTGTAACAAAGAAAATGTAGTATATATACACAATGGAATTCTATGCCTCCATCAGAAAGAATGGCATTGTCCCATTTGTTAGGAAATGGAAAGACTTGTAAAAAATTATATTAAGTGAAGTAAGCCAGGCCCAAAGAACATAGGTCCCATGGTTTCCCTTATTTGCAATATCTAGTATATGTCTGAGACAAGCAGATACGTTGATGTTAGGGGAATGAACCCCAAGATAAGGACTCAAATGGTTTTTCTTTCTTGCTATTGTTTCTAACATATTTATATGATGATTTCTTTGTTTCT
>NW_012269850.1:1871-2366 GCF_000151885.1 Dipodomys ordii
CCATTATGTTTGGATGTTTTGTTTAGACATTAGATACAAATTATCTGATACACATAGTGATTAGGAATTTTTACAATAATTTGATGTTAGGCGAAATGAACCCCAAGATAGGCTCAAATGGTTTTCTTTCTTGCTATTGTTTCTAACATATTTATAAGATGATTTCTTTGATGTTTTGTATGTCTCTCCCCCATGGCATAACCGCCTGTTTTCACTGTATTTGATGTTGGTATAATTTGTGGAGGGGAAGGGAAAAAACAAATTGTTTAAATAGGGATACAGGTGGACCCATTGCAGCAATGAGATGAGATGTACAAGTTATTTTGAAAAACGAACTTTGCAACTTTGGCCAAGGGGTGGGGGAGGGGGAGAGATGAAGAAGGGAAGGGATGGGAAGGGGAAACAAAGGAGGAGGCAACAATGCTTGATAAGAAATGTACTCATTACCTTGCTCATGTAATTGTAACCCTTCTGTACAGTATTTTCGCAATAAAA
>NW_012269851.1:0-1807 GCF_000151885.1 Dipodomys ordii
CATGGGCAGGATAATGCATACATTTCTTATCAAGCATTGCAGCCTCCTCCTTTGTTTACCCTTCACATCCCTTCCCAGCCTCCCCCCCCCCCCCCACCTAATCCTCCCCCCCCCTCCCGCACCAACGTTGTAAAGCTCGTTTTCAACATGACAACATGAAGATTAATTAATAAAACAAGAAGTATATTCACATTTCGAAGTTTAGAAAGTAAAAATCAATATAGAATGAAAAATTTTATCATCCATTTTTCCAAAAATATCCATTCATCTCAACTGATAAACCAATATTGGTGAAAGTATGCATGATGAAAACTTTTACAACTCTTAGTTCTAAAAGTATTTTAAGAATGAACAGGACTTAGTGTTCCATAAATTCAGTACAAGGCTCTATCTCATTTAATTAGCACAGATGCAAGGTTAGAAATGGAGACACTGAAGGGCTGGGAAGGTGGCTCAGTGGTAGAGTGCTTGCCTTGCATGCATGAGGCCCTAGGTTCAATTCCCCAGCACCACATAAGCAAAAGAAAAAAGGCTGGAAGTGGTGCTGTGGCTCAAGTAGTAGAGCACTAGCCTTGAGCTAAAGAGCTGAGGGACAGCACCTAGGCCCAGAGTTCAAGCCGCATGATCAGAACCCCCCCCCCGAAATGGAGAGATTGAATAATATCTGATTAGCCACAGAATTATTTTAATAGTATATACAAATCACAGAGTGATTTCATAGCCCATAATCTCCCCATCCCTAGCCCGCCCCTTCCATGTGGCCTCTCCATAACCAGAATTCCATCACCAGGCTTTGATTAGTCAGGAACAGAAGTGTTCTTCTCTTCCTCCTATGCATTGGTTAGGCAGATCTCTCCTCAAACTCTTACTGCTGTCCTCTTTTGTGTTTTCCCTCCTGTCAGGCTCAAAGCAAGACATAGAGGAAGGAAAGATGTCTGCTAAACTACATTGTAATGATTACTGGAGCTATTCGAGTTACAATGCAGGAAACTACATCCTGCCTGTAAGATTACCTGCAGTTCCTCACATCCAACCTAAGGGTGGGCCTAATGGGTCCACTATTCTGTCTCGCTTCTCATTTTCACAAAAAAGAGATAAAGAAGTGTGTTTGTGTGCAGTTAGCCTGGGATGAGGCAGCTCAGCATTTAAAAAGGAACAACATCCAAACAAGGGAGTCACGGGTATGGCTGCCTCTTCTCTGAGGCAAGCCAACAAGGTAAGTTTTGCAGACAGATCAAGACAAGAGTACTTCTTAGGACTTTGTCAAAATAGAAAAGTTAAAAACAGTTGGGGAGTCAGTCAGGAGCCCATTTGCTGGCTGGTTTTGTGTATTTTTTATGAAGCAAATGTACATGGTGGCATAGAAAGATGGTTGAGAATTAGGAAGCAAATGTACAACAAGTGTGCACAGGAAGGAAGTATACAAGGTGGTATAGATAGATGGCTGAGAGTCAGGAAGTCAGTGTGCACTGGTAGAATAGAGAAATAGTTAAGAATCATGCCTAAAAATCAAAACAGAACTTAGAAAATGGCAAAACCTCCCATGATCCTGGTTTGGAAAGATTAGCATCGTGAAAATGGCAATACTTCCCAAGGGTATCTACAAATTCAATGCGATACCTATCGAAATTCCAACCTCATTCTTCAAGGAAATAGAAGAGGCAATCCAAAAATTAATATGGAATAATAAAAGACCCCGAATGGCAAAAATGCTCCTCAATGGAAAGAACACTGCTGGAGGAATATCAATACCAAATTTCAAACTCTACTATAAAGTCATAGTAATCAAAACAGCTTGGTACTGGCA
>NW_012269851.1:3487-7358 GCF_000151885.1 Dipodomys ordii
GGGGGAGGCTGGGAAGGGATGGGAAGGGTAAACAAAGGAGGAGGCTACAATGCTTGATAAGAAATGTACTCACTATCTTACCCATGTAATTGTAACCCCTCTGTACTGTATTTTCACAATAAAAAAATGTAGTGAAAAAAAAAGAATTGTGCCTAAGTGTACATTCCAGCCACACCAGCAACTTCATGTGTGAGCTCTCTCAGCTGCAACATTTCTTCTGATGCTAAGAGCTGCGTAGTTCCCATGTGATTGATTGGAATGATGGAGTACAGCCCCTGCTGGACTGTATTGTAGTGTGTACAGCGCTTTTCCTGTGCACTGAGCTCTGCCCTCACAGACCTCACTGCTGTGTGCATTTGGTCCATATGTGTGTCACTCACCTCTCAGGATCTTCTCCTGAGGCTCCAGTGGCTCCCTCTGTGGCCCGGGAATGTCTATCCTTCCCATTGTCTAAGGTACACTGAAGTTGTTATGAAGTGTAAATGCTGGAGCAACACATCGTGGGGAGTGAGTGTACTGCCCCAGTGTCAGGGTCCTGCTCTGGACTGAGTGCTCGCATCTTCCACATTCTGTTCAAATCTTCAGTCCCAATATTACAACATTAAGAGGTGGGCACCTCTGGGGGTAATTGGCTTTAAATGAAGTTGAAAGAGCAGGGCACTTGTGCCCTTGTAATAGGATGGTTTAAAAAACAAAACAGAACAGTTTTCTCCCTTTAGTATGTGAGAACAGAGCAAGAAGACAGCTGCTGCTGGCCAGGGAACAGGACCCTTGCCAGATTTTAAATTTGCGGACACTTTGTTTGGTCTTCCCACCTCCAGCTCCATGAGAAATGGTGTGTGGCATTCTGTTGTGGACACCTGAGTTGAGAGAGTCTCATGTACAGAACTACATTCAGAAGGCTTCATGTGACCTGCACGCATGGTCAACAGAAGCCAGGCAGCTCAGCATTCATCTGCATGATGTGCAGACATCAAGTGTGAATAAACTTGATTCATCTTAGCATTTCTGTGCTATGCACTGGGAGATGAAAAAGACTAGCAATAAGGAGCCACCCTGATGGGGTCAGAGAACAAGAGACCAGCTAGGCTTTACCTCCTCCAGAAATGCTTAGAACAGTGGATCCCACCCTGCTCAGAGAGAAATGTACCAGTGGTGCCCACTGTAGGCCCTTCTCCATTTTTTTTTCTGGGTCGTGGGGCTTGAACTCTGGGCTTGGATGCTGTCCCTGCGCTCTTCAGCTCAAGGTGAGTGCTCTACCACTTAAAGCCACAGCACCACTTCCTGGTGGCTTATTGGAGATAAGAATCTTATGGACTTTCCTGCCCGGACTGGCTTTGAACCATGATCCTCAGATCTCAGCCTCCTGAGTAGCTAGGATTACAGGCATGAGCCACCAATGCCCAACTTTCTTTACTTTAACTAAAAAATCTTAGACCCATAGATAAACAGCCACAATATACTATATACCAGGGACAAGTGTACAATTACATACATTTTCCCCACAAGCACTAGCCTAGGACACAATCATTATGACTCCAAAAAGTGAACTCAGTAGGTAAGGATGTTAGTTACCAATTTTGACTTCATGTTCAAAGATAAGTCTTTCAAGATCATAAGGGTTCCTTTTGCTGTCACGTGGTATTCTGATCATAGATCAGAGAAAACAAACCCTTAAAACTTAGCATATTCTGTGAGGAAATAGAACTATTTCTACAACGACAGGTGAATCTCACATTTCCAGTTTTCTCCATGGTGCAATGCTACCTAAAACATGCTATATACTCTGTGCCTATAGGAACACAGATGCAGGATACATTCAGCCCACATGTGGTACGGTTCCAGGCCAATTTTATATCCTACCTCCTATAAGAAGTCTTTCTTGATTCTTTTTTTCTTTTTTTTTATTGTCAAGGTGATGTACAGAGGGGTTTCAGTTACATAAGAAAGGTAATAAGTACATTTCTTGCCAACTTTGTTACCCCCTTCCTTCCTTTTTTTCTATTTTTCCTCCCCCAACCCCCACCCCTAGTTGTACAGATTGTTTCTAGCATATTGTCTTGTGCATATTGCTGTTGCATTGGTTTCCCACCCCCTTGTCCTTTGTCTCACCATTCTGTTGTTTCCTTTCCCTTCCCTAATTCAAATAAACGTATATGCAATACCAGGGTACCAAAATAAAAATACAGTAACAGCAGAGGATGTACCTTAGGGGGAAGAACATAACAGAAGAAACAAAAAAATCACATAGTACATTAAAAACAATAACAACCCATTTATCATTTCTTTCTCTGGTTGTACATCTTCAGGGATAGAAGACTGAAGGTATAATGGGCAGACTGCACATGGCAGCTGAACCATAACACACTACCTCTGCAGCCACTGCCCAGCACAACCAGGTCTGAAGTCCTAACTGACAACTTCCCTTGTTTGCCTCTGCTACTAACTCAGCCAACCAGAGAAAGCTAAGTGTGGTCCCAACCCAACCACAGACAGTATTTGTCTAGTCAGGCTTCTAAACTGAAGTACTGAAAAACACAGTGTGATTTATAAACAGAAGAAATATATTCATTACAATTTTGAAGGTAAAAGTCCAGGATCCACATAACAAATAGATTAGAAGTCTGTTGAGGGCTCGCATCCTCTATCCATAGACAGAATCTTCTCCTTTCCCTCTTCCTCATCTTTTTCCTTACTTACTTATTCCTCCTCTTGTATTAGCAGGGATTGAACTCAAGGCCTCAAGATCTCATGCTTGGTTCTCTAGAACATGAGCCAACACTACTCTCAGACCTTTTGCTCTTTTCAACTCATTTATCAGATTGGGTTTTGTGCTAATCTTGCCCAGGATCTTCTTTCCTCTACCTTGGGAGTAGCTGAGATTACAGGCTTTTGCCACCATGCCTGGCCCTGATGGTGTCTTTTACCTGTGAGCTTAGAAAGTGGAAAGGACAAGGTGTCTCCAGGGAGTTTCTTCTTCATTTACCTTCATGAGCTCATCACTTCCCAAGGTCTCCCCTCCACACCATCACACTAGAGGCTAGGATTTTACCCTACAGATCTGGAGGACACAAACATTCATGGATACAGTAGAATGGTTGTCTCATTCTAGCAAATATACCTACAGCTTCCCTGTGCCAAAAAGATCTCATCAGAGCATATCTAAGCCTTCTACTTTCCACGCTGTGTTTACCCCATGCCTCCTTCTCCACTTGAGTCTCTGTGAGATGTAAGGGCTGACCTCATCCTTCCCCACTCCATAGCAAGCTCTGAATAAATGCTCTGTTCCCATCTGTATGGACATGGATTATTTCCACCAAGAACCACAGGGAAGCCCTAACAGTGAGGAAGGAAGATCTCCCTGGGGACTGGCAGTTGGTCATCTGGACTCTCATCCCCTCAGCCTTCTCTTTTGGTAGAATCCAAGGTTGCACTGTTCACCATTCTACTGGACATCTGCAGCAGCGACTCCGAAGCTGTTTTTGCTGATAAGCCTTCACGCTTCACTTGGATCCACAAGTAACTAAAAGCGGAATAAAAGCAAGCCTGCCATCCCTGTTTTCATTTTGTATGTCTCTGTTATTTTGGGTTAGACCTCTGTTTAGCTCTGTTATATGCATGTTAGACACTCAAGAAGTGTCTGTCTACTCATCCATTGTTGGGCAACTGGGCTAATTCCATAACTTGGCAATGGTGAATAGGCTAGCAATGAACACGAATTGCAGTTCTCTTTACTGTACCGTGGCTTGAAACATTTTGGATAAATGTCCAAAAGTGTTATAGTAGATCATAGGACAGTTCTGTGTTTAATGTGTGTGTGTGAGAGAGAGAGGGGGGAGGGAGGGAGGGAGGGAAGGAAGGAGGGAGGGAG
>NW_012269852.1:0-1838 GCF_000151885.1 Dipodomys ordii
AGGAGGAGGAGGAGGAGGAGGAGGAGGAGGAGGAGGAAGAGGAGGAGAAGGAGAAGAAGAAGAAGAGGAAGAGGAAGAGGAAGAAGAAGAATCGCAAGGGGGCTTTTCTGCCAGAGTGGCTTCAAACCAAGATCCTCAGATCTCAACCTCCTGAGTAGCTAGAATTACAGGTATGAGCCACTGTCCGTCTCACTCTCAAATTCTTGGAGCTCAGGGCCTCTCATCTGTTTGTAGTTCCTGCCTGTGATCTTTCACATTAGCATTCAGAGATTTGATCTCTTCTTGCAAACTAGGACCTGGAGGTTGTGAGGACTAAGTGAGCATAAGAGTCAAATGGCCATCCACTCCCACTCCATCCCAGAGCCCTGGCCAAACCCAACTCACCCTGGGACATCAGTTCCTAGACATGAGCCTCTTTATCTGAGGTGCAGTTCCTGAAATTCCTCCTCAGGGTGAGCTAGTCTCCCTGTACCTGGGAATCTGATGAGTGGAAGGGATATGATCAGAACTAACACTGATGAGGGCCCATCTGTACTGACCCTGAGCAGGCCACTTGACATGCAGAACCTCATTCCATAGTCTCACTGTGACTCAGTTGGCCATCAGTGCTGTCATCCAGTATTGTATATGAGGAAACCTAGGCCTGTCTGGGGTGAAGGAATGCAGCAGGCAGCCAAAGATAAGGCCAAAGCCAGTAGTGATTCCATCACAGGTCTTTTGCTTTCCCCACCAGCACCCACCACCAGAACCATCACTTGCCCATGAAAGCCACTGCCCATGTGGGCCTCTCTGGCTATCCACAACAGTGGCATTGTCACAATCCTATTGTTGGCTCATATCAGCCCCTGTGTGTCCCTCCCTGCTTAGGTTCTTAATATCACCCTACCATGGCCCACCACTGCATCCCATGATTGCTGTCTTCCCTGGGCACCCACATTGATATCTGACGACACAGACAATCAGCAGCAGCAGCAAGAGGTTGAAGCTAAGAGAGAACAGGAGGGAGTAGGTCTCAGAGCACAGATTCCACAGAGCCAACCTGGGAGGAGACTGTGAAAGAGAAGAGAGTGTCAGGATGGGGGGGGGCGCAGGAAATGAGATAGATAGGAAAAAGACCTATGTAGGGATGAAGACAGGGGAGGGATGGCTACAAGATTGTGAGGAAAGGGATGTCCATGACTAAACTCCTCGGAAGACCTGAGTCTGTTCCAGTGTGCACACCCCTTGCTAACCGGTGTACACACCCCTACTGATATGCACACAAACCCAAAGGCTGGTGACATGTACAGTTTCATTATCAGAGCTGGGAGTTGTACCATTAGGACACAAAACGAGTTGGGGACCCCCCTAACTAACACTAACAACAAAGAAAGAAAAAAGAAAAGAAAGCAATCAACTCAAACTATATAACACAAAACAGAAATAAAAACAGTTAAAACAGATGATGTTTGGATAATTCTAGTTCCTTGGTAAGAGTTTAGGAAGGGTAAGTAACAGGAACAGAAAAAAAAATGGGCAAGATAGCAGTTCTATCTGCAGAGAAACAGAAAAAAATGAGGAAGGGCTAGAGAAAAAGTACAAAACTATGGTTTAAAGTTGAATACTAAGGGGTTGGGAAGGTGGCTCAGTGGTAGAGCGCTTGCCTTGCATGCATGAGGCCCTGGGTTCCATTCCTCAGCACCACATAAGAAAAAAGAAAAAGCCGGAAGTGGCACTGTGGCTCAAGTGGTAGAGCGCTAGCCCTGAGCTGAAGAGCTGAGGGACAGCGCCCAGGCCCAGAGTTCAGGCCCCATGACCGGACCCAAAAACAAAACAAAACAAAACAAAAATACACTTTA
>NW_012269852.1:4978-5625 GCF_000151885.1 Dipodomys ordii
CAGCTCTTCAGCTCAAGGCTAGCGCTCTACCACTTGAGCCACAGTGCCACTTCCGGCTTTTTTTCTTTTTGCTTATGTGGTGCTGGGGAATCGAATCCAGGGCCTGATGCATGCAAGGCAAGCGCTTTACCACTGAGCCACCTTCCCATCCCCATCCTCCACCATCTCTTATGACTGACATACCTGAATTCTGTAGCAAAAAGGTTCTATGAGTCAAAAAACTGATTTCATCTCCAAAGGAGCTCTGTTCTGAAAACAGGCTCACATTCAAGATGGCAAGGCTGCCATTCTCCAGGACATCAGGAGCCACAGACTACCTTTCTTCCCTAATCCTAATCTCTTACCAGGATACCTGCTGCCTCACAGATCCCTTCAGTGGGATTAAGGCTTGCCATGAATGGCGGCTTTTCACTCAGCTGGAGTTGGTACCCGAGAGGACTGTCTGATTTTATATTGGAGTCTTAAGGCTCCCCTCCTCCATTCAGAGGAGCAGGGTGCCCACTCTTCATCTTTCTCTGCTCTTCTTCTGCCAGGCAAGTTGCTCCACAGTTATCAGGCACTCTTTTATTTCTTTGGTGGATTCTGGTTCCCTTTCTTTCTCACTTCAGCCTCTAGTCTCTTCTCTAACACTGATTATTCCTTTTTTT
>NW_012269853.1:0-1425 GCF_000151885.1 Dipodomys ordii
TTGGGACTGGGCACTGTGCTTCAGCTCTTCAGCTCAAGGTATGCGTGCTCTACCACTTGAGCCACAGTACCACTTCTGGTTTTCTGAGTGGTTTATTGGAGATAAGAATCAGACTTTCTTTCCCGGGCTGGCTTTGAACCCCAATCCTCAGATCTCAGCCTCCTGAGTAGCTAGGATTATAGGCATGAGACACTGAAGCCCAGCTGCTTTTTAAAAATCTTTATTGTAAAGGTGATGAACAGGGCAGTTCCAGTTATATGTTAGGTAATGAGTACATTTCTTTTTAACACTGTTACCCCTCCCTCATTTTCTCCCACTTTCCCCTCTCTACTCTCCTCACCCACCAAGTTGTATAGTTCATTTCCAACATAGTGTCAAATGGGTATCATTGTTGCATTAAATCATCCTTTGTCCTCTGTTTCTATGATTCTTTTTCCCTTCCAAGGAGCAGAAAAACTTATATACAAGACAAAGGGTACAGAAAACTAAAACAGCATAAAACATAGAAATAACTGCAGATGGGACATAATAAGAACCTCTTGGAGTTCATGTTGATGCACTTCATTATATATGGTCCTAAGCACTTAGTAATTGGTCTATTGAGATCCCCTGTTGAAAATATCATAGACATATTCTAGTTACTACAAATTAGGGACTACTTTTCTTTAAGCCTGGCTTACTCAGCTTAATATAATTTTTTCCAAGTCTTTCCATTTCCTTATGAATGGGGCGATGTCTCCATTGTGTAAATATACCACATTTTCTTGATCTATTCATCTACTAAGGGGCATCTGGATTGCTTCCATATCTTAACTATGGTAAATAATGCTGCAATGAACGTGATTGTGCTGGTAGTATTAGTACGGCCTTGCTTGTAATCATTTGCATAAATGCCCAGGAGAGGACTGCTGAATCATAGGGGAGCTCTACGTTTAGTCTTTTGAGGAACCTCCATCCTGTCTTCCAGAGTGGCTGAACAAGTTTTCAATCCCACCAACAGTGTAGTAGTGTTCCTGTTGTGCCCAAGTGGCAGGACCCCACCAAGACGTTCCGAAATGCAAAAGCAAGGTTTTATTTATACAGGCTGCAGCTCAGGCCTCATCCTACACTCCGACACAGCAGAGCCTAGGAGGAGCACCTGAGCTAAAGATTTGCAGGGCTTATAAAGGCAAACAACCAGGTGTTTGGATTACCACCACGTGTTGCTCTGCTAGCTGAGATAAACAAGCAACAAATGGTCACTGCCTCACAACCCTTCATTCCCTACTGTCCACATCCCTACCAGCATCTATTGTTATTAGATTTCTTGATAATGGCCATTCTAACTGGGGTAGGGTAGAATCTCAATGCTTTGATTTGCATCTCTTTTATGGCCAGAGACATTGAGCATTTCTTCATGTATCTAGTGGTTGTTCTTTTTTTTTT
>NW_012269853.1:8355-8521 GCF_000151885.1 Dipodomys ordii
AATTATGAGATCAAGTTTTAGAATTCATTTTCGCTTTTTAATTTTTTTTTGTCGGTCATGAGGTTTGAACCTTGGGACTGGGCACTGTGCTTCAGCTCTTCAGCTCAAGGTATGCGTGCTCTACCACTTGAGCCACAGTACCACTTCTGGTTTTCTGAGTGGTTTA
>NW_012269854.1:0-2254 GCF_000151885.1 Dipodomys ordii
GCCCGGCCCGGCCCGGCCCGGCGCCCCAGCGCCCCAGCTTTTGTTTTCCTCCAGGGCCGGGCTCTGATTGCCAGAGAAGGTGGAAGGTCGGCGATCGGGGGGCGGGTGGCGGGGGAAACCGGTTTCGGAAATCACCGCTGCCCGGTAACCCGAACCTTCTCCCTCGCCGGGGCCCGGGCTCGGGAAGACAGATGACACTTGTTCCAGACACAAGCTTCCTGCCTCCGAATTTGAAGGTCTTTCTTGCTCTGCCAGAAATCTGGGTTTCGATTCGTGGGGTGGGGGCTTAGCCCCCCCAAATCCGGAGGTCCCAGTGGGTGGGAGCCGGGCGAGCGCCACCCCTCCCTCTCCGGGGCCCCACCTCTAATGACACGTTAGGTCGGGGATCCATATGGATAGCTGTTTTTAGAATAAAAAAAAAATTGGGCGCCAATGACTGCTTTTATAAAGGAGGGTGGGGAAGATTCTGTATTTCCCCCCGTGTGTGTGTGTGTGTGTGTGTGTGTGTGTGAGTGTGATTCAGCAGCCTGGCCTCCTCCTTCCTCTTCTAGATTAGGACTGTGTCTGACTGGTTGGATCGCTCTGCGGCTTCCTATTGCTTTTATAGTTATTATTCTGGGATTTTATTATTATTAGTACTGTTACTGGTGTGCCTCAGGATCGAGGGAGCGGTGTGTTTGGCTTCCGGGTTTAATGATAACCTTTTGTAAGATTTCTCAAGTATGTTGGCTCTTCAGCCTTGGGGCAAATTTTTTTTGTTACTGTTGTTGTTCTTGAAAATAATAATACTGAACGTTTATTGAGGGCTTCTTATGGCTAGGTTGTGGGCAGCTGTTGTATGCTTTTTATCTCATTTAATCAGCTGTCCAACCTGAAGGCAGTACTGTCATTATCCCATTTTACAGAGAGGGCAGAGAAAGGTCAAATAACTTGAGACTCAATAAATGATGTCAGGATTTGTACCCAGGTCCTCTGACTCTGGATGCCTGTTTTTGTTACTAGGGTGAATCTTTGGCTAAGACTGAGGCTGGCTCAGTCTTAGCAAAGAGGTGATTGCTTGGGTGAGGACTTTTGCCTTTTTTTTTCTTTTTTTGGTTCAGAGAAAGTGGGTAAGCACAGCTTAGGCTTCCCACTGGGTTTCATTCGAAGGGGTAAAAACCGGTGGATGGCTGAGTAGGTGTCTGTGTGAAGATGAGGATTTTATGTACTTCTCTACTCTTTGAGCCATTGCTTGAGCACAAGAAACCAGTCTGGTTCTTGTCCTTAATGAGTTTAGAATTTGCTGCCCATCTTTTTTATCTTCTTTTCCTCCCATTTAAACTAGTATCTAGAACCCTGTTTGTCATGACCCATAATGGGTGTGAACCAACTCAGTCAAGTTTGACTCTTACATTTTTGTATTGCTAGGGAAGACCGCAGGGCCCTGGGCATGTTAGGCAAGCTTTCAACCACTGAGCTACATCTCCAGTTATTCTTGCTTTCTGCTGGGTTTCAGAACCTGGTAGGTGATATATAGGAGATGAATTGGGCCTTTTACTTCCTTTGCAAAGGTGGGCTTCTCAGTATTTGTCCCATAGTGGTCACATGTTGTTCATTATTATGACAGGTGGATTTGTGGTCTTCCTTGAATGTATCAAGGGCAGGGGCCTCATCTTTTGCTTATATAGGGTCTTCTATAAAATTCCTGTGGAGTTGTATGCATGCTTCTAATTTTGTTAATTGAAAATATGAGATCCATACATTTCAAAACTAGTTTTTTGTTTTTCCCCTGCGGCATGAACTCAGAGCCTGGGTTCTGTCACTGAAATCTCTTTGTGCTCAGGTTAGGACTCTACCACTCATGCCACAGCACCAATTCAGGCTTTTTTCTGTTTATGTGGAATGGAACCCAGGGCTTCATGCACGCTAGGCAAGCACTCTACTACTAAGCCACATTCCCAGCCTTCAAAACTGGTTTTATAGAAGTCAAAGCTAAAGAAAAAAAAGCCAGTGTAGTATAGACATAGGAAAATGTTTAATATTTAACATTAAAAAAAAAAAACCTTTGGCTGGGCGCCCACCTGCTCACACCTGTAATCCTAGCTACTCAGGAGACTGAGATCTGAGGATGGCTATTCAAAGCTAGCCTGAGCAGGAAAGTCCATGAGATTCTTTTTTTTTTTTTTTTTGGTCGGCCGTGGGGCTTGAACTCTGGGCCTGGGTGCTGTCCCTCAGCTCTTCAGCTCAAGGCGAGTGCTCTACCACTTGAGCTACA
>NW_012269854.1:7499-9171 GCF_000151885.1 Dipodomys ordii
TCAGCTCAAGGCTAGCGCTACCACTTGAGCCACAGCGCCACTTCCGGCTTTTTTCTTTTTGCTTATGTGGTGCTGAGGAATGAAACCCAGGGCCTCAGGCATGCAAGGCAAGTGCTCTACCACTGAGCCACCTTCCCAGCCCCAATCAGCTCCTCAGTTTTATTCTAACATTTAAATAAGAATGGAGGAGAAGGACTTTTCCTGGTTTGAGAAATTAAAACCTTCCTGCCATGTTTTATTAATTTTTTAAAACAATTGTTATTTTAGGGGCTGGGAAGGTGGCTCAGTGGTAGAGCGCTTGCCTTGCATGCTCAAGGCCCTGGGTTCGATTCCTCAGCACCACATAAGCAAACAGAAAAAAGCCGGAAGTGGCGCTGTGGCTCAAGTGGTAGAGCGCTAGCCTTGAGCTGAAGAGCTGAGAGACAGCGCCCAGGCCCAGAGTTCAGGCCCACGACCGGACCCCAAAAAAAAAATTGTTATTTTAGAGGTTATATATAGTGGCGTTACATTTATATACACCAATTAATAAATGCATTTCCTTTTGTACAGTGTTATTTGTTCCCTCATTCTCTCCCAATCCCTCCTTTCTGTCTTCACTTCCATAGTTCACTTTCAGCAATGTCCATTGTACTCCTCTGCTGTATTTTTTTACCCTTTTTTCCTTGGATTCTGTGCCCTTTCTTCACTCTCCCACAAATATATACCTGAATACACCATATATAAGAAAAAGAAAAAAAAACAAATGAAGAAAAAAGTCCTTTGTTTCCATATCTTTGGAGTTTATTTCAGAATGTATATTGTTTTAGATACATATTGAAGGTGGTGCTTGGTATTGTACTTTTTGTGAGTTTTGGGAGGGATGAGAGGGGCCTGGTCGTGGGGCTTGAACTCTGGGCCTGGGCACTGTCCCCTGAGCTCTCAAGGCGAGCACTCTACCACTTGAGCCACAGCGCCACTTCTGGTTTTCTGAGTGGTTTATTGGAGATAAGAGTCTCACAGACTTTTCCTGTCCTGGCCTTGAACTGTGATCCTCACATCTCAACCTCCTAAGTAGCTAGGATTCTAGGTATGAGCCACTGGCACCTGACTCCTTTGTGATTCTCTCCTAAGACTATCCTCTGTTGGTCTCACTGTATATGAGTATCCTTAATCATGTTATTTGTCATCCCAGTTCATTTTAGATCTAACTTCTGAATATCAGGGAGAACATGCACCATTTGTCTCTCTGATCTTGGCTTATCTTACTTAACATGATTTGTTCTAGTTCCATCCATTTCCCTGCAGATGACATTATTTTATACTTTCTAATGTCTGTGTAAAATTTCATTATATACGGGTACCAAATTTTTGGGATCCACTCATCTATTGTGGGTCATCTGGGTCATTTCTGGCTATTGTGATTGGCATGGCAATGAACATGGATGTGCAGGCATGCTTATCATGATGATCAGGGTAGATGCCTATGAGTGGTATGGTCTATGTTTAATTTTTTTTTTTTTTGGTAGGTCATGAGGCCTGAACTCTGGGCCTGTGCACTCTACCACTTGAGCCACAGCACCACTTCCGACTTTTCTGTTTATGTGGTACTGAGGAATCGAACCCTGGGCCTCAGGCATGCAAGGCAAGCGCTCTACCACTGAGCCACCTTCCCGGCCCCCCCACTTTTTTTTTT
>NW_012269855.1:0-1369 GCF_000151885.1 Dipodomys ordii
TTGACTAGTCAAACACTGCCACCCTCAGTGCCTTTGTAAACCCTGGTTTCTTTCTTCAAATTCTGAAGTACCTCATGGCTTTTCCTGACCTTCTTCTTGTATATTTTCTCACCACTAGCCATCCATTTTTCTCACATATTTACACCACCATCTAAAATACTTAAGCCTCAAAATGTATTTTTCCAGGATCATCCTATATCTTGGAAATAGATCAGAGAACCCAATTGCTATTTCCAGGAATTTACTTGTTATCACAAAACTATTAGGATCAACACTTCAGTCTTGATTCCTCACAATACTGCAGAACAAAATTAAAATTACTGTCCAGCTTTTGCAACATTTTATCACCAAGTGAAAAAGCCAAGACTTCAGTTATTCCTGATGCCTTTTATTTCCTATTTTAGAGCTATATTTAATATTGAAACCTGTCCAGTCTATCTCCAATTTTAAGTGCATTTACTACCCTCAATTCAGTCACACACACACACACACACACACACACACACACACACACACACACACACACACTCCATACACACATCTTAGTCTCAGCAATCCTCCTATCATGTCCAGAAACCTATAGAAATCTCTTTCCATTTTAACTCTTTTTTTTATTGTGAAAATACCGTATAGAGGTGTTACAATTACATGGGCAAGATAATGAGTACATTTCTTATCAAGCATTGTTGCCTCCTACTTTGTTTCTCCTTCCCATCCCTTCCTATCTCTGCACCCCCTTGCCAAAGTTGTAAGGTTCGTTTTCGACATAACGACTTGTACATCTCATTGTTGCAATGGATCCACCTGTATCCCTATTTAAACGATTTGTTTTTGCCCTTCCCCTCCACAAATCATACCAACATCAAATATAGTGAAAGCAGGGGTTATACCATGGGGGAGGGACATACAAAGCAACAAAGAAATCATCTTATAAATACGTTAGAAACAATCGCATGAAAGAAAAACCATTTGAATACTTATCTTGGGGTTCATTTCACCTAACATCAACTTATCTGACCTTTTCTGCTTGTCTCAGATATATACTAGTTATTGCAAATAAAGGAAACCATGAGACCTTTATTTCTTTGGGCCTGGCTTACTTCACTTAATATAATTTTTTCCAAGTCTTTCCATTTCCTAACAAATGGGGCGATGTCATTCTGATGGAGGCATAGAATTCCATAGTGAATATATACCACATTTTCTTGATCCATTCATCTACTGAGGGGCATCTGGGTTGAGTCCATATTTTGGCTATGGTAAATAATGTTGCAATAAACATAATTGTGCTGGTAGCTTTAGTATGGCCTTGTTTGTGATCATTTGGGTAAATGCCCCAAATTGGGATTGCTGGGTCATAGGGGAGCTC
>NW_012269855.1:1839-2752 GCF_000151885.1 Dipodomys ordii
GGGCACTGGTGGCTCACACAAATAATCCTAGCTACTCAGGAGGCTGAGATCTGAGGATTGCAGATCCAAACCACCCTAGGCAAGAAAGTCAATGAGCCTCTCATCTCCAATTAACCACCAGAAAACTAGAAGTGATACTATGGCTCAAAGTAGTAGAGTGCTACCTTGAGCAAACAAGCTCAGAGATAATGCCCAAACTCTGAGTTCAAGCCCCATGACCAACAACAAAAAAAAAATTTTAAAAAGTTTGGGAATTGGGAATACTTAAGAATGGCTACCTAAGCTAGCTTTGAGCACTCAATCTCATTTTAGAAATTAGAAACCCAAACTATACATCATTGTATTGTAATCAGAAGAATCCATCCCTGAGTTGCTTGATTCCAGACAGTTCTCGCATTTGTATATCATGGGACTAATCTGCACTAATTAGGGCAGGACAAGCAAGACACCAGTAATGTGATTTGTCAAAGTACACAGACAAGAAGAAAACCTCCCTACACTTTAGACTAGGAAAAGATTACAGCAAGAATGTTATCTTCTGGTTGCAATCTAGGGTAAAATGAAAGAAGAGGAACTTCATCAGCACTGACCTTTGTGACCTACCATTAGGAAACCTCCTCCCTAGAACTGCAGTCACAATGACTTAGGAATGTCTTTCCCATTGCATTTCCAGCCGGGTTGTTAGGCTGGGCTAGATAATGCAGTGAATCTCAGTCCTGGGAAATACTAACCATTTCTGGGTAGGGTAGTTAAGAGTAGGCTTTAGATGTATAAATGGGCTGTAAGAAGTCTTGTTATTGTCACATGGAATGGAGAACTGATCTGAGCTTTAGAGGAATAAGACCAAGAACCTAAAGGAGTGGCACCAAGCCTGTCTGAAAAAAAATCTCAAGATATTCCTCTATTGGAAAAT
>NW_012269856.1:0-3462 GCF_000151885.1 Dipodomys ordii
GAAGAAGAAGAAGAAGAAGAAGAAGAAGAAGAAGAAGAAGAAGAAGAAGAAGAAGAAGAAGAAGAAGAAGAAGAAGAAGAAGAAGAAGAAATAATTACTGACGATACTCCTTTCTATATCATTCTAGTCCTTATTTCTCTGCAGTACAGTTGGGTTCCATGCTTTAGGTCTCCTCTCTTTTGGCATATAAATGTAGTTATTTATTAATTTATTATTTTTGAATAGTTGGACAAAGGGATCTGTGTTTTTTGTACATTTTTTATTGTAAAAATGCTGTACAGAGGGGTTACAGTTACATGAGCAAGGTAATGAGTACATTTCCTATTGAGCATTGTTGCCTCCTCCATCCCTTCCCTTTCACCTCCACAACTACCCCTCCCTTGCGTTTTCTTTCCTATGTGGAAGTTAGACCTAAAATATACATGAAAATATATACAGGGCCATCTGAAGATATACACAATCTTCATGGCTTTTTAAGAGCAGTTTTCAATACTCTGATCAATGAAGCTGTGAGAAGGAACTTGTGTCTCTTGTGGAGAGGAAGTTTATGAGCACATAAGTGATCAGCTATGTACTCTATCTACTGCATGAATGCATATGAAAATGCTATTCTGAGTAGAGTTACCTTGGGTATAAACCCCTGAGTAACACCAAGTCTTCATGCCAACCAGGAGGACTGGTACCAATGAGACTTTGAGACACGTTACTCTTGAGGACATTGTCTAGGCTGTTACTGTACTCACACATAAGCATCTGAATTAATTGTCAGATCAACTTTTTTGTACACATATGTTGATATCATGATGCCAATTAGTGGCATTTTACATTTTCATCACCCAGAGCAGTTTTAATAGCACATTATACTTCTAAATTCTGTCTATAGAAGTTATCGTGTCTGTTTTATATACTATTTCAGAGCATCATTCTTACAGCATTAATTAGTTAATATATAAATATTCTAGTCTTTGAGAAGAGTCTTCTGAAGACTTTTATGGATGCTTAGTTATTTATTTTAGTTATCATCATGTATCTATCATTCAACAGATATAATAATAGAAGACTTAAACATGGGAAATTTGAATTTCTGCATTTTATATTGTATTTGTATATTCCAAATATTGTTGGAATTCTAAGATGCTTTTCTATGTCTATGCTGTTTCTCCTTAGCTAAGCAAAAGTGTATAATTTGAGAAACCTAAATCTTAAACAGACAGCTCTTCTTATTAAATGGGCCAATATATACCTGTGTGTATACCATTTATATAATGTGTAGTGGCATACATATATAATATCCATATATTTGTGTGTTTATGTTTGTGTGCATAAATATAAATGTACATATATATATATAATCTATTTTAAGAAAGCCAAGTCAGTTTTTCCTTGCCAGCTGGGTGCCTATTTCTCACATACTTACCCATGCTGTAGGAGAGAGCAGGCTATGTATTTAAAGCATTGGCCCATTCCCTGACAACCTGCATTCCTGGGTTTAAATAGCTTGTATGCTGCATCAAGAATAGGAAGAGTTAATTGCCTGCTTTATTTTGTTGGGAAAGGCAGCTTTTATTTCACATTGACTTTCTGCATTCTCTGGGCCAATTTGTGTGTGACAGCTTGTTTCCCAGATCCACATTTGTTTAAAGCTCTCTAACAGACTGATTCTATTTTTTCTATGCTTTCCCCCCTTTTTCTTTACTTTTCTTTCCCTTTTTTTAAGCTTAAAAGAACATGGCTTTGCACGTGGTTAGGAATCCAGAAAAGTCTGGAGACCATGATTGGCAGCTTCCCCTGTTGTGCAGATGTGAAATGAGGAAAGCTAACTTTCCATGGACTTTCTAGTTTCTATTTGTCGTTTTTACATTGGTGCTCATTACAACTATCTCCTTGCCAGATGGAAATCTAACTACTCACTGGGTATCTATTTTCTGCCACTCATGCATCGTGACAATGTCAGACAATATGTCAGTAAATTCCCTTCAATATACTTTTTGCATTGGGTAGATGGGTGACATTATGTACAATGCTTGATATTGACAAGTAACTACCTTCATGTTACCCATGACCAAAGGAAAAGCAAATCCAGACAACTCTCCATAGTCTGGAAGGTATGAGTAGTGTTGGCAAACACATCAATCATTTTATAGCCATGGTTGTTCTCTGAAACAAGAACTGAGGGCAATGACCCATGTGAACAACTAAAGCATTAATTTGTACCTAGCTAACACTAAAAGTTCCTATTTTTGGTAACATGATAGACCAGGCTTGGCTTAAACCAGTGGCCTTCAAAATGTGCTCCTTCATTAGAACCATCAATATCCCCTAGAATGTGTTAGAAATACAGTTTCTCATGCCTTGACCAAATCTTATTAAATCACATTCTCCAAAGGTGGGCCCATAGATTTGCCATTTTTGGCAAGGGAGGGGGCAGCACTGAGAAATTAACAGAGTCTTGACCTTCCTACATCTACTACTTGAGATATGACCCCAATCTTCAGAAGTATGCTAACTTTGGCAAGTCTGGCCTTGAATCTTGATCCTCCATTAATGTCCAAGTAGCATTTGCAACCATATCCAGCCCTGTGTTTTGCATTTTTAAGAATATCTTTATGTGATTCTTTGTACTGCTGAGTAAAGTCAGAGAAGCATTGCAATCCTGTGAGTGTTGTTGAAATGGGTTGATGACTCAATTGTTTTATAATCTGTTTCCTTTTTCATTTATATGACTGGCATATGAAGCCAATAATTTAGGTAATGTGACCAAAGTATCTGTATAATTGTTTTCCTAACTTCTTTTAAAATTTACCCATGGAACAGGGTCTCCTTTGCCTTGTGTGAAGAATTCCCAGAGGCCCTCTCTGTACATTATGATGCAATAGACCCTTTAAAGGTAAATAGTTCTAGCTGAGCACTGGTGGCTCAGCCCTGTAATCCTAGCTATTAAGGACACTGAGATCTAAGGTTCCGAATTTGAAGCCAGACTGGACTCTTATTTCCAATTAACAATCAAAAAGCTGAAAGTGGAGTTGTGTCTCAAGTCATATAGCATTAGCTTTGAGCCAAAAAGCTTAGGGACAGTGCCTAGGCCTTGAGTTCAAGCCCACCAACAAGTACCACTCACACACACACACACACACACACACACACACACACACACAGACCCACAGATACACAAAGGTAAATAGTTTTGAAATTGTTAGGCTTCTCCTTAACCATAGCTTGGTTGACTGAACCTAGCGATCCATAGTGACTTTCTGCATCTTTCCTTGCTCATGTCCTTCCGGCTTAATGTTCATGTTTCTTGTCATATCCATCTCTTTTGGCAATAGTTTTGAAATTGTTAGGCTTCTCCTTAACCATAGCTTGGTTAACTGAACCTAGCGATCCATAGTGACTTTCTGCATCTTTCCTTGCTCATGTCCTTCCGGCTTAATGTTCATGTTTCTTGTCATATCCATCTCTTTT
>NW_012269857.1:0-3596 GCF_000151885.1 Dipodomys ordii
CAGGGCCTCAGGCATGCAAGGCAAGCACTCTACCACTGAGCCACCTTCCCAGCCCCATCGGCTAAAACTTTTATAACTCAAAATTTCAGCAACAGACTGGGAAGGTGGCTTAGTGGTAGAGTACTTGCCTCACGTGCATGAGGCCCTGGGTTCAATTCCTCAGCACCACATAAATAGAAAAAGCTTGAGCTCTGGCTCAAGTGGTAGAGGGCTACTTGAGCAGAGAGCTGAGGGACAGCACCCATGCCCCGAGTTCAAGCCCCATGACCAAAAACAAACTTTCAGCAACACTTTGTGTCCTGTATGTCATCTGATCCATGACTGTGAAAATTTAGGATATTTCCATTAAAAAAAAAAAAAAGAAACGCCCAGGCCCAGAGTTCAAGCCCCAACAAAAAAAAAAAAAAAAAAAGAGCTGGGCGCCGGTGGTTCATGCCTGTAGATCCTAGCTACTCAGGAGGCTGAGATCTGGGGATAGTGGTTCAAAACCAGCCTGGGCAGGAAAAGTTCATCAGACTCTTATCTCCAATAAACCACTCAAGCAGTAGAACACTCCTTGAGCTGAAGAACCCAGGGACAGTGCCCCAGGCCCAGAGTTCAAGCCCCACAACTGACCAAAAAAAAAGGAAACTTTTCAGACCAGGTCTTGCTATGTAACCTAGGTTGCCTTCAAATTTGTGGTTCTCCTGCTTCAGCCTCTTGATTGCTGGGATTATAGATATGTGCCACCACATTTGACTTACCATTCTTTTTGTTGTTGATGCCAGTCCTGTGACTTGAACTGAAGGCCTGGGCTCTGTCCTGACATTTTGTACTCAAGGCTAGAACTCTATCACTTGAGACACAGTAGGCTTCTGGCTTTCTTAGTGGTTGAGTCTCAAGGACTTTCTTGCTATGATCCCCAGATATCAGCCTCAAAAGTAACTAGGACTATAGGCACAAGCCACGGGGCACTCAGTTTGGCTTGCCATTCTTTTTTTTTATTTTTGTCAGTTGTGGGGCTTGAACTCAAGGCCCAGGCACTGTCCCTGAGCTCTTTTTATTCAAGACTAGTGCTCTACCACTTTGAGCCACAGTGCCATTTTTGGTTTTCTGGTGGTTTAATTGGAGATAGGAGTCTCACAGATTTTCCTGACCAGGCTGGTTTTGAACCTCAATTCTCTGCCTCCAAAGTAGCTAGGATTACAGGCATGACCCACCAGCAACTGGCTTAACTTACCCTTCTTATTAAACATTACTGGAAATCTTAATAAGAGTCATTAGTCAAGAAAAGAAATCCAACTTGGAAAAAGATGAAGTTAAATAATCCATGTTTGCAGATAAGACCATTCATACATAGAAAAATGAAACACTCATAAAAAACTTTTTCAAATGATGAACTTCCTGAGAGAAATGAAGAAAGCAATGCAATTCAAAATACCTACAAAAGAAATTATTACAGAATAAGCTTCACCAAGAAAGCTCTCTCTACAGTGAAAACTATATTTAAAAAAACTGATTAAAGGGCTGGGAAGGTGGCTCAGTGGTAGAGCGCTTGCCTTGCATGCCTGAGGCCCTGGGTTCCATTCCTCAGCACCACATAAGCAAAAAGAAAAAAGCCGGAAGTGGTGCTGTGGCTCAAGTGGTAGAGTGCTAGCCTTGAGCTGAAGAGCTGAGGGACAGCGCCCAGGCCCAGAGTTCAGGCCCCACGACCAGACCCAAAAAAAAACAAAACTGATTAAAGAAAACATGAGAAAAACTGACACAATATCACAGATTGATGCATCAGAAGAATCAACACTGTTAAATGATCACATGTGCCACTGGCACTCAGCTTCCTCCTTGAATTCTTTAACTTTCACCTAAGCATCCAACAGCTCAGCATTTTTAGTTTCTTTCTGACTAAAGAGCTCAATAAACTATATTACATAACTTTACACATGGTCTTCATTTCAGTCTATTGACTGTCCAATATGGTAACCATTAGCCATAAATAAACTTATATTAGCTGCTAACACTAATTTCTTCAGCTGTACTTAGCCACAGTTCAAGTGCTTAAATATCCAACAACCTGAAAGTGTGTAGTAGCTACTCATGCAGGGAGAAACAGAATATTTTCATGATTAAAGACAGTTTTATGAGACAACACTGGTCCAATCAATCAGTATTCACTAAGGACTCATTATGCTCTAGGTAGGTTTAGAAGCCTGAAGATTGGGGGGTGGGGAGGAACAAGATAAAAACAGTTCCACACAGAGCTAATGTTCTAGTGGGAGGAGAAAGAGATAGATAAACAAGCTCTGTTATTCCCAAATCATCCTAGGCACAGGCCTCCAAAACTTGAACCTTCAGTTTCTGCTAGATTTCACCAGCTGGGGTACAAACTGCTATGCCCAGCTTTTTCATTCCCATGAGGCCTCAAAGACATTTTGCTGGGGCTGGCCTGGAACTGTGATCCTCTTAATCTCTACTACCTGAGCAGCTAGGATTACAGGCCTAAGTCATCAGCCACACTGCATTGGGGGGGGAGTGGGGGGGAAGAAGTGTTTGGGCATCAAACCCAGAGTTATGCCCCCAAACTTTTTCTGTATTTTTTAGTTGAGAAATCTTGTACTTTCCCTCCTCTTAAGTCCTGAAAAGGAAACATATCTTCAATAGATCTTTTTATTTCTTCAGTGTCTTAGTCATTTCTTGCCAAAAGCTTCCAAAATTAACTTTTTAAACTCCCATCTCTGCCCATTTGCTTCACTATTGCTCTACTTCATCCTAGCTGGTACTGTCATTAATTATAATTATAAAGCACATGCTTGAAAATCATCAGCTTGAACGCCTACAGAATGAAACAAATCTTTCAGCACCAATTCAAAGCACTACATAATTAGTTTTTCCCTTCCAAACTTTTTCTCCTGCTACTCACTGTACCATACGGCCACACTAAAATTCTCTTTGCTATTCTTCTCCATTTAAAACATACACACAAAAACATCCCATTTGCCTGTAGAAGTCTAGCTGAAGTTTTTACCATTCCCCAGACTTTCTTCCATAGCATGTATACATAACTACCGAACAGTCTATTCCCAGGTGCTGGTACAATGCCTGGGACATGATGTGTTTAAAAAATATTAGCCTCGGGCTGGGAAGGTAGCTCAGTGGTAGAGTGCTTGCCTTGCATGCCTGAGGCCCTGGGTTCGATTCCTCAGCACCACATAAGCAGAAACAAGCCAGAAATTGCGCTATGACTCGAGTGCTAGAGCACTAACCTTGAGCTGAAGAGCTGAGGGACAGTGCTCAGGCCCAGAGTTCAGGCCTCCTGACCGGCCAAAACAAACAAAAACTTTAAAAAAAATTAAAAAATATTAGCCTCTCAAATATTACATCAATGTAATAAAGGAAAACAACTTTTTTTGTAAGTCCTCAGTCACTTCTCTTGTGCCACGTAGGGCCCAACAGTTTGAAATGAGTATTTGAAACCCAGAGTAGGAGTCCTGCCCACTATTTTTTCATGTTAAAAGGCGTCGAGGGGCGGGGAAGGTGGCTCAGTGGTAGAGCGCTTGCCTTGCATGCATTAGGCCCTGGGTTCGATTCCTCAGCACCACATAAGCAAAAAGAAAAAAGCC
>NW_012269858.1:0-4228 GCF_000151885.1 Dipodomys ordii
GCTGAAGAGCTGAGGGACAGCGCCCAGGCCCAGAGTTCAGGCCCCACGACCGGACCCCAAAAAAAAAAAAAAAAAGAGTTTCATAGGGACTTTCATGCCTGTGCTGGCTTCAAACCTTAATCCTCAGATCGCAGCCTAGGACTAGCTAGGATTAAGGGTGTGAACCACCAGTGCCTGGCTGGCTATTTCTTTTTGTGGTACTAAGATTTGAACTCAGGGAATCAAGCTTGCTAGGTAGTGCTGTACTGCTACCAGCCCCACAATCATTTTTTTTTCTTGTGTAAAGATATCTGTATATTCTGCTCTCAGAATTTAACATTTGTGCTTTTGTAGTTTTGGCAGGATAATAACAAGATGCCTTTTAAAGGTTTTTCTGGTAAGCCTCTGGTGCCTGGTTCATATTCGATTTTTCAAAAAAATATTTTCCTACTTGTGAAGTAAAATATGTTCATAGTGTTGTTTGAATTTGTGTTTTGAGGTTGAATACCTTTTTTGTTTTGTTTAAGATACATTTAGTGGGGCTGGGGGTTTAGCCCAGCAGAAGGGCGCCTGCCCAGCGCGCGCAAGGCCCTGGGTTCGGTCCTCAGCCCTGGAAAAAAAAAAAAAGCTACAAAAGATCCATTTAGTATTTTTTTATGAACTGTTTACATTTTTGCTGAACTTTCTATGTAATTATTTGTGACTTTTAAAAATTAATTTGTAATTGTGTTCTAGGCAAGTTAGTGTTTTGTCTGAAGCATGATTACAAATATCTTTACAAATTACAAATCTTTACAATTACAAATATCTAGCTGGTCATTTGAATCACAGTTTAATCCTACTTTTTTCCTATTTATAGTTAGTGAAGTGTCAGAAACTTTGAAAGTTCGCTCACTCAACCTCCTGAGAAAGGTCTGCTCATCACAGAGCAATATACAACTAGTAAATGGGATATTTGTTAATTTCTGATAATTAAAATTACACAGTGAGGGACTGGGAAGGTGGCTCAGTGGTGGAGTGATTGCCTTGCATGCATGAGGCCCTGGGTTCAATTCCTTACAACCACATAAGCAGAAAAAGCCAGAAATGGTGCTGTGGCTCAAGTGTAAGGCACTAGCCTTGAGCTGAAGAGCTAAGGGACAGTGCCCAGGCCCAGAGTTCAGGCCCCATGACCAACCAAAAAAAAAAAAAATTAAACAGTGATAAAACTGAAAGAGACCTTAAGAAATACTATTATAATGCTGGGTACCTGTGGCTCATGCCTGTAATCTTTTTTTTTTTTTTTGTGCCAGTCCTGGGGCTTGAACTCAGAGCCTGGGCACTGTCCCTGAGCCTCTTTTGCTCAAGGCTAGCACTCTACCTCTTGAGCCATAGTGCTACTTTTGGCTTTTTCTGTTTATGTGGTACTAAGTAATTGAACCCAGGGCTTCATACATGCTAGGCAAGCACTCTACCACTAAGCCACATTCCCAGCCCATGACTATAATTATATCCTCATCACTCAGGAGGCTGAGATCTAGGGATTAAGGTTTAGAACCAGAAGCACTGGTACCAGTACTTAAACTGGGCTGGTACTAGGGCTTAAACTCAGGATCTTGTGCTCTCACTCAGCATTTTTGTTCACAGGGGACACTCTACCATTTGATTCACACCACTCACCAGCCCACTGTGTTACATGGCTTTTAGTTTAGTGTTTTTTTTTTTTTGCCAGTCCTGGGGCTTGAACTCAGGGCCTGGGCACAGTTCCCGAGCTTCATTTTACTCAAGGCTAGCACTCTACCACTTGAGCCACAGTGCCACTTCCAGCTTTTTCTGTTTATATGGTACTGAGGAATTGAACCCAAGGCTAGGCAAGCACTCTACCACTAAGCCACATTCTCAGCCCTTTTAGGGTTTTGGGGGGAGATGGTAGTGGTAGAGTACTGGGGCTTTGACCCAAGGTCAAAAACTTTACCACTTGAACCACATACTCAGATTTTTTTGCTTTTGCTGATTTTTAGATATGGTCTTGCTTTGCCCACGCTAGCCTGGATCATGATCCTCCTATGTTCATTTCCAGCACAGCAAGGATCATAGATGTGCATCACCATGCACAAATTTTTATTGATTGAAAAGGGGGCCTTGAGAACCCTTTTCCCAGGCTGGCTTCAAGCCACAGTCCTCCCAATCTCAGCCTCCTGAGTAGCAAGTGTTGCAGGCATGAGCTATTATGTCCAGCTTTAAGCAGCATTCAATATATGTCATATCAAATATAATTGCGCTACAGTGACAGTAACAGTAACGTAGACTAAGTACAGACATGTGCAGGCAATGTGACTAGCTTCTAACACTAAAGATTTCAGAATCACTAATGCATATATGTGTGATCAGGGATACACATCTTAGAATTATTAATGCAGGATTTGTTGTATTTATTTTATTTCCAAAGCTTTTTTTTTTTTTGTCAGTCGTGGGACTTGAACTCTGGACCCGG
The DNA here is from genome assembly GCF_000151885.1 of Dipodomys ordii. NCBI lineage: Eukaryota > Metazoa > Chordata > Mammalia > Rodentia > Heteromyidae > Dipodomys > Dipodomys ordii. Next base: position 2,453 of record NW_012269858.1, read on the forward strand.
GCGCTGTCCCTCATCTCTTCAACTCAAGGCTAGCACTCTACCATAGCTTTTCTTTTTTTAATGCTGGTCCTGGGGCTTGTTGGGTTCCTAACCTATTAGTTAGTTTTTTGTTTGTTTGGTTGGTTGGTTGGTTTTGGTAGGCTCGTAGGGCTTGAACTCAAGGCCTGGGCACTGTCCCTGGGCTTTTTTGCTCAAGGCTAGTGCTCTACCACTTGAGCCACAGCTCCACTTCTGGCATTTTCTGGTACTTAATTGGAGAATCTCACAGAGTTTCCTGAGTTTCCTGCCTGGGTTGCCTTTGAACCATGATCCTCAGATCTCAGCCTTGAGGGTAGCAAGGATTACATGTGAAGCCACCTGACCACCTAGCTTCCAAAGCATTTTTAAGTGTCATATGATGTCATTTAATTTTCCTAGCAACCCTGCTAATAGATTATGAAGCCATTTTAAAGAAACCAAGGCATAGAAAGATCTAGTGACTGCCTAGAAGTCATTTGGTAAGTGACAAAACTGTGGCTTAGAACTGACTTTCTGCTCTGTTGCTTCCAAGCTTTTGACCTCATTCTCGAATACGTGAACAGGGGCCTAGAGTAGACCCAAGAAGTAAAGGCTACTCTGATTCTCTGCTGCTTCTGATGGTGTCCATTAAAGACAAATACTGATAGAAATCAAATATGCAAAAGTGGTTTTCTTAAATATTATGAGTGAAAATAAAGTTAAATTGATGATATTTTTTCCTTCTCCCTTCTCTGAAGGTATCAGAAAGCAGCTGAGGAGGCAAATATGGAAAAGAAGAGAAATGTAAGTACTCTGAGGCCCCAGGGCATGTGGAACTCATATGAGTGAGTGTGTGGCCAATCCACCTGCAGCTTTGTGGGGTCCGGGCTCCATGTCAGCTGTGCTGAACTGTTGAGCCAGCTAGTGTGATTTATGAACTATTTGCCTTGGAGAAGTTGGCTTAGATGCAAGGGATCTTACTTCTTAACTGAGATTCTCCTTTTGAGCCTCTTCTTTTCTTTTCTGTACTGAGTGAAGGATGTAAGGCCAAGTGGTTTCTCTGAAGTTAGGAAAATGGCTTGCTACTTCTGACCAAATGAAAACAAACTTTCCTAGGCTGTCATCCCTTTATCCAAAACAGACAACCAGAATGTTTGTATCTCTGCATTTAAATGGTGGTAGTGCTGCTGTTGCTGCCATCCTCTGAAAGTCACAGCAAACTTCTTGACCCAGTCTAGTTAGCCAGTTTCTTAACTTCAAGGCCCATCAAAGACAAAAACCTCCAGAATAAGTTCCCTGCCAATACCGAACACCTATTCTCTATTCTCCCTACTTGCTCATTTCCAGGTGTCCAGGATAATATATCTCTTCTGATTTTTTTTTTTCTGGTCATGGGGCTTGAAGTCTGGTCCCTCAGCTCTTCAGCTCAAGGCTAGTGCTCTACCACTTGAGCCACTGTGCCACTTCTGGTTTTCTGAGTGGTTTTTGGAGATGAGCCTCACAGACTTTCCTGCCCAGTCTGGCTTTGAACCTCAAGGTCCTCAGATCTCAGCCTCCTGAGTAGCTAGGATTACAGGCCTGAGCCACCAGTGCCCAGCTTATTTAATTTTTTTTAAAGACACAGGGTATCAGTAAATGGCTCAACATGTAGGCTTAAGTGGTCCCCATGCCTTATCCTTCCAAGTCCCTAAAACTTCCAAGTACCATTTTTTTTTTTTTTTTTTCCGGTCATGGGGCCGGAACTCTGGGTCTGGGCGCTGTCCCTCAGCTCTTCAGCTC
>NW_012269858.1:15313-17726 GCF_000151885.1 Dipodomys ordii
GCCACTTCCGGCTTTTTTCTTTTTTGCTTATGTGGTGCAGAGGAATCGAACCCAGGGCCTCAGGCATGCAAGGCAAGTGCTCTACCACTGAGCCACCTTCCCAGCCCTAGAACTTTTTATTACTACTATTATAAGCATATATTAGCTATACAAGCAAGGATTTCATTGTGACTTTTTTTTTGGCCAGTACTGGGGCTTTAACTCAAGCCCTGGGCACTGTCCCAGCTTCTTTTGCTCAAGAATAGCACTCTACTACTTGAACCACAGCTCCACTTTAGGCTTTTTCTTTTTATGTGATACTGAGGAATCGAACCTAAGGTTTCATGCATGCTAGTCTAGCATTCTAATCAATCTCCCTCTTTCATCATTTTTGCTTATTGTCTTCCCACTTCCTAATGTAATTTCAGCAAATTTCATTGTTCTTTTTTCTTTTCTTTTCTTTTTTTGTCGGTTGTGAGGCTTGAACTTTGGGCCTGGGGACTGTCCCTCAACTTTCAGCTCAAGACTAGCACTCTACCACTTGAGCCACAACACCACTTTCAGCTTTGTCTGCTTATGTGGTGCTGAGGAATGGAACCTAGGGCCTCATGCATGCAAGGCAAGCACTCTACCACTGAGCCACCTTCCCAGCCCCTCATTGTTCTGTTTTTATATGTACTGACAATCTAGTGTAACCATATTCATCTTCTTTCACCCTGATGTGGCCCCAGCAAGGCTGCTTCTCTTTCCCCTTCCCTCAACCCCTATTGACCAACAACTTCCATTGAAGGTATTTGTTGTTTTCATTTATAGTTGCAAAGTATCTCAAAATTATTCACTCTCTTACTTTCTTTTCCCTTTCTTGTCCTAAGTAATAGCACTATGTTTATCCATATATCTATATAATTATATCTATTTATCCATCCATATATCTATATAATTAAATATACAAGCATATGCATGTAGGTTCATGTCCATGAATGCTCATGTCTTTAGGTCTAGTTCCACATGAATGAAAACATATGGTATCTTGTTGTTGTTTTTTTTTTTTTTAATCTTAGCTTGTCTTGCTCATATGATGCCTTCCTATGTAGACTCAGGCTGGCCTGGAATTCAACTATATAGCCCAGACTTGAACTACCAATCCTTCTGACCCAACTTCACAAGTTCTGGGATTTTAGGCATGCATTAGCACACCAGCTTTGGAGCTGTTTGGTCATTCACTCATTTATTCACCTATTTAAACTGGGATCTTACTGTGTTGCTTAAACAGGTCTTACAGTTCTGAGCTGAAGTGATCCTCCTACTTCAACCTCATGAGTAGCTGTGTCCAACAAAAGCCATTTTACAATTCTCAACAAAATCCTTTTATGCATTATCAATTTCAGATCCATATGTGCTTCTTGTGATGAACCATTTTCTAAATCACAATTTAAGCACTAGAACTAGCAGTTGTTCTCTATAACTTTCATTTTTCTGAGTCTTGCTATTACTTTATGAAGTGGCTCTCAGTGTATTCAGAAGAGTAATAGGGTAAGAGACCTAATTCCCAATATAGCTGCTAATCCCATTTAATTCTCCCAAGTCTTTCACTCCAAGTTTGCTGTCTTTTCGTTCTCAGTCCAAAGCCCAGGGAGTCAGAGACTGCAGGAATGGAGAGAAAGAAGGTACTAAAGGTTGAGGTTGGCTGGGAAAGTGGTGCTGTTCAGTTTATTTAGGATTTTCAAAAGCACGGGATGCTTAATTTTACTTCCAAAACATGTTTCCTCTATTCTATAACATCAGTGACAATTTCCAGGTTTTTTAATCTGAGTTAAATATGTAAATTCCATTCCAGGTAAAAGAGAACTCTCTTAGGTGTGTAAATATCTCTTCTTTGATCACCTGTCTGGGTGGGGTTGTTTCCTTAAACCTACTTATTTTCCAACCTGGGGCTCTGTAGAATAGTGAACTTTATAAGATAACTGAAAATTCAGACATACACATGTAGAAAAAGGTTGAGTAAAAAAGAGGGTTAGATTCTTGTGTAAGAATAAATTTGAGGACTGAGGATAGATAGCACAATGTAGAAAGAGTACTTACCATGCATGTGCAAGGCCCTGGGTTTGATCCCCAGTATTGGAGGGGGAAAAAAGGACATTTATATGCATGCTAATAGTGCCACATATCATTGATTAAAATATTTGTAAGTCTGGTGATTTCTTTAGATTTCTATACTTAATTCCAATCCTTGAAGTTACTATCTATAATTACTAGTGTTTTGTATTTCCAGCTATACTGTGTCTTTGTCTTTTTTGTTGTTTTGTTTTCTTTTGTGTGCTTGGCAAATACACTCTACCACTAAGCAACATCTAAGCCTTCTCTTTCTTTCTTCTCTTTCTCTCTCTCCTTCCTTCCTTCTTTTTCTTCCTTCTTTCCCTCCCTCCCTCCCTCC
>NW_012269859.1:0-1680 GCF_000151885.1 Dipodomys ordii
GCATGCATGAAGCCCTGGGTTCGATTCTTCAGTACCACATACGCAAAAAGAAAAAAGCCGGAAGTGGCGCTATGGCTCAAGTGGTAGAGTGCTAGCCTTGAGCTAAAGAGCTGAGGGATAGCGCCCAGGCCCAGAGTTCAGGCCCCATGACTGGACCCCCCCCCAAAAAAAAAGCATTTCCCATTGCTTTTAAGACTCCAACAAGGGCTGGGAAGGTGGCTCAGTGGTAGAGCGTTTGCCTTGCATGCTCGAGGCCCTGGGTTCGATTCCTCAGCACCACATAAGCAAAAAGAAAAAATCTGGAAGTGGCGCTGTGGCTCAAGTGGTAGAGCGCTAGCCTTGAGCTGAAGAGCTGAGGGACAGCGCCCAGGCTCAGAGTTCAGGCCCCAGGACGGGACCCAAAAAAAAAAAAAAAAAAAAAACTCCAAAAAAAAACCCAACAAAATTCCTCCCTATGATATCTCTTTCCTGACTTCCCTCCAAACAACACAACACAAAACATTTGCAGGTGATGGTTTTATTTAACAAGTGACCCCCAGGGGGCATGGATTAGGGATAGGTAAAGTGAGTAAAACTGAGGAGCGAATGAAAGAGCAAGGTGACCACCACTGTGAGTAACTGCAAGTTATCCAGTGAGAAACTTCTGAGGGACCCTAATGTTTTTAACTCAGAAATCCAGAAATGTCCATCAGAGCCAAAGAGAAGACAACATTCACCCACTAACTTTCATCCACCAAAGGTGGAGAGCTGCCCCCCATGGACACTAACTTTCTGGGTATTTATAGTTTGTTCCCATATCAGTACAAATGATCTTCTGCTGGGGCTCCAGGCCTGAGCCCTAGAGACATCCTAGATACACCTGAGATGAAATCAACACAGTGGTGGGAGCTATTGTGGCCCACTGGTGGTCATTGCCTGGGCTGGAATTAGAGAGTGCTGTAGTACAACACAGTGAACTGATACCATGCATGGTGTGGCCTCTACCTACCTCTTCAACATCTTCTCATTCAACAGTAATTCAACTACACTTCAACCGTGATTATCTTAAACATCCTAGATTCCACGTGTTCCCAATATAACTACCTACCACAGATATTGGAACATGTTATCTCCTCTGCCTAGAACCCTCTTTCTGTCCCTTTTCATCTAGATCCCTCTACTCATTCATCAGACCTTAACTCAAGCATTACTTCCTCTGGGAAGTCTTTCCTGTGTCAATTACACCCACAACAGGCCCTCAGGGCTGTATGTGTTTTTCCTTTAAAGTACACATATAAATTCTGAGTTGGCTTTTTGTGTGATCATAGTGGTGTCTGAGGTGTCTACTAGAATATCAGCAACACCAGGAAAACCATAGAATCTCCAATACTAGCACATATAAGGCATTCAATAAATCATCATTGAAAGTATACACAAAATTATCTTATCTTATTTCTATTAATATCTGGGATATATAAGTGCTCAAATATGTCTAACACAAATAATCATTTATGGGGCTTTGAAGATGGCTCAGTGGTAGAGTGCTTGCCTAGCATGCATGAAGCCCTGGGTTCGATTCTTCAGTACCACATACACAGAAAAAGCTGGAAGTGGTGCTGTGGCTCAAGTGGTAGAGCAAAAACAGCTCAGGGACAGTGCCCAGGCCGTGAGTTCAAGCTCCAGGACCGGCCGAAAAAAAAA
>NW_012269860.1:0-4271 GCF_000151885.1 Dipodomys ordii
TTTTTTTGAGAGAGGGAAAAACTGGAAGAGCCAGGGAAGGAGTGACATCCAAAAAGTAATGTACTCTTTACCTGACTATGTAACTGTAACCCCTCTGTACATCACCTTTATAATAACAATAAAAACATTTAAGTAAATTTTGGCCCATATACAATATAGAATTAGCTAGTCTCACAGTGTTTAACATCAGCCAGGTTCCGGTGGCTCACGCCTATAATCCTAGCTATTCAGGAGGTTGAGATCTGAGGATTATAGTTCCAAGCCAGCCCAGACAGCAAAGTCCCTGAGACTCTTATCTCCAATAACCCACCAGAAAACCAAAAGCGGCACTGTGGCTCAAGTGGTAGAGAGCTCGTCTTGAGCTGAAGAACTGAGGGCCAGTGCCCAGGCCCAGAGTTCAAGCCCCAGGACCAACAATAAATAAATTAATTAATTAAATTTAAATGTTTAATATCACTAAGGAGACATTTTTTTATTGTAGTTGAAGTGACTTGTAGTTTACAAAGCATGTGTGCATTCTTTGGGAAGAAAGTAGACAAGATCATTTGAGTTGTTTCAGGTAATAAGGTAGAATTGAATGATAAATCATTTGGGCTGTATATATAAATGGACTGTGTCACAGCTAAATTAGTCACAAATGTCCAGTACAAGCCAACCTCAGGATAGATAAAGGCTATAAATCAGTGTTCCTTTATAATCAGCTCTGGTGTGTCTGTAAGCAGGAACATAATTCTATGGTTACAATCAACAAAATATTATGTCAGCCTACTAAGCTCAGTAAAACCCTTTTCTCTAAGTTTTGTAGGGTTATCATAGGAGCCAACTGTTCAACTTAAAATATGATTACAAGCTAACACCTGTAATCCCAGCTACTCAGTAGGCTAAGATCTGAAAATCACAGTTCAATGCCAGCCCAAGCAGGAAAGTCTGTGAGACTCTTATCTCCAGTTTGAAGGATCGACTCCTCCCCCTCCCCCCCCCCACACACACTGTTACCCCAGGTGTGCATGGATGTGCTTGAAACAGGCAGGGCAATCCCATCTGAGCCTGGCGATAAACATTCTATTGTGGGCCTAGCCTGTAAGGCTCTGAGGCCGAGCTGTGAGGCCAGGAAAGTGTTAAAGAGATTGAAAGAGAGAACTGAACCCTGTGAAGGTCAAACCTTCTAGGCAAAACAGATGTAAAGCTGTTTGAACATTTAAAAAAAGCTGGAGAAGCCGAGCGCAGGTGGCTCACAGCTGTAATCCTAGCTACTCAAGAGGCTGAGATCTGAGGATTGTGGTTCAAAGCCAGCCTCGGCAGAAAAGTCTGAGACTCTTATCTCCAATAAACCACTAGAAAACCGGAAGTGGTACTGTGGCTCAAGCGGTAGAGCGCTTGCCTTGAGCTGAAGAGCGCAGGGACAGCTCCCAAGCCCAGAGTTCAAGCCCCATGACCGACAAAAAAAAAAAGCTTGAGACCTTGAATAAGGAAATGCTTACCCTAGTCTTTGCCCGTGTCTACAGTAACCCTCCTTCCCTTATACTAAACTCAAGTAACCCTTGTTCCCACGCTCAGACTCTATAAAACCCCTGATTCACCCCCCATCCCCTTATCAGCTTCACGGGGTGGGGGGATGGGGTGGGAAGTCTGGGCTCCTTACTGTTGTACCTCAATAAACAGTCCCAGACTGTTGAGAACGGCGTCTGGCTTTTTCCTTTTCCTTTCTCTTCCATTTTTCCAAACACATTTAATCACCAAAAAGGCTGGAAGTGGAGATGTGGTTCTTAGTAATTAGAACCCTAGCCTTGAACATAAAAGCTCAGGGACAGCGCCCAATACCTGAGTTCAAGATCTAGTACTGACACCAAAAAAAAGAAAAAAAGGGCAGTTAAATAGAAACATACATACATATATATTCATAGGTACATTGGTAGATACATAAAGAAGGAAGGAGAGAGAAGGGAGGCGGAAAAGGGAAGGAAAGAAGAGAGGATGGATGAAGAGAGGTGAGAGAAGATAGGAGGGGGGAGAGAAAGGAGAGAGGGAGAAAGTAGAGAAGAGGGGAAAGAAGAGGAGAAAAGAGGGGAGTTAGAGAGACTGGAGGGGAGAGAAGGGGAAAGGGGGAAGGGCAAATTCATCCCAGTTTCTAGCTGCAGTTGCCTTGGAAACTGTTAAACCAGAGAAGGGCGCTTGAGGATTGTGACGGCAGCGTGATGGCGTCACAGAGGGGAGGGTAATTATCAGTGCTTGGTCCTGGAGCCGCTTAGACCCTTGCATGAGGCCTCCCAGCACGGTTGCTTTCCTAAAGTTGCTAGCAAGAGCACAACCCGGAACTTCGTGCCAAGAAACTGCTGAGCCCACCGCATAGATGACAACACTTTCGAGTCCTCTTGCATCTCAGGCTGTACAAGAGGTCACCAGCCAGGACCTCTCCCAAATAACAAGTACCCTTTATATCAGTAATGGTGCCGCTGCCAATAACCAACAAGTGCTGTCTAGCAATCGCATCACATCAGTGATCAATGCCACAAAGGAAGTGGTGAATACCATCTTCGACAACATTCGGTATGTACAGATACCCGTGGAAGATAGCCCCACGGCCTACCTCTATACGTTTTTTGACCCAGTTGCTGATCACATCCATAACGTAGAATTGAAGTTTGGCCGTACCCTGCTACATTGCGCTGCAGGAGTGAGCCGCTCACCTTCACTCTGCATGGCATACCTCATGAAATATCATTCTATGTCCCTGCTGGACGCCCATACCTGGACCAAATTGTGCCGCCCGGTCATCCGGCCCAACGATGGCTTTTGGGAGCAACTTATCTATTATGAGTTCAGGCTGTTTAATAAGAACACTGTGCGCATAGTCAACTCCCGGAGGGGTTTGATTCCCAGCGTCTATGAAAAAGACTGCTAATTGACGATGTCCTCTAGCCCGCCCCAGACATCTACATCTATGAATTGAACTCGAACTTTGCTTGTAGATGGGAAAAAAAAGAGGGAGGGGGCGGGGGGAGAGGCTTGGGAGCTTTTAAATGCATGCAGTAAATCCTGAGAAAAATAAAATTCAATGAATGTAACAATGCGAAATGTTTTCTTACCTGGTTGGTAAGGGGAGATCAGGCTGCTGAGACCTACTGGATGGGGGTGAGGGAAATGATGCCCAGATTACATGGATCTGACTGTAGTACCAAGTAGAATCCTGAGCCCTGCCTCAGGCTGGCTAACCCAGACCAATGTCAGAGTGTTTGAGATGATGGAATCTCCAATTGAATAAATGACCTTCAAATCTTCTGATGAGGTTCTTGATCTCTGGGGGAGCCAGCCTCAAGCTACCCTTTCCTCCACCTCAACCACAGTAGCCCAACTCTAGTTTACTAATATATATTTTTTAATGTACTGCTGGTCCTGAGGCTTGAACTCAAGGCTTGGACTCTGTCCTTGAGTTTCTTTTGCTCAAGGCTAGTGTTCTACCACTTGATTAACAGCTTCACTTTTGGCTTTTGGGTAGTTCATTGGAGATAAGAGTCTTTCATACTTTCCTGCCCTGGTTGGCTTTGAACTATGATCCTCAAAGCTCAGTCTCCCGAGTAGCTAGAATTACAGGCATGAGTCACCAGTGCCAGTCAATATTTTGAAGAAACGATTTCTAAGCCAGGCACTGGTAGCTTATGCCTATAATTCTAGCTTCTAGGAGGCTAAGACATGAGGATCACAGTTCAAAGCCAGCTCAGGCAGGAAAGTCCATGAGACTTATCTCCAACTGATGACTAAAAAACAAAAGTGATGCTATAGATCAACTGGTAGAGTGCTAGCATTGAGCAAAAGAGCTCAGGAACAGCACCGAGGCCCCGAGTTCAAGCCCCATGACCAATCAAAAACAAAAACAAAACAAAAAAAACAGGGCTGGGAAGGCAGCTCAGTGGTAGAGTGCTTGCCTTGAATGCATGAGGTCCTTGGTTCGATTCCTCAGCACCACATAAGCAGAAAAAGCTGAAAGTGGGGCTGAGGCTCAAGTGGTAGAGCGCTGGTCTACAGCTGAAGAGCTGGGGGACAGTGCCCAGGCCCAGAGTTCAGGCCCCACAACCGACAAAAAAAAAAAAAAAACCCTGTTTCATCTATAAAGCTTAAAATATTTTTTAAGCTTTGACAGATAGGAGATGTTTTCACCAGCTTCTGCAAAAAGGGACATTAGATAGCCGGGCGCTGGTGGCTCATGCCTGTAATCCTAGCTACTCAGGAGGCTGAGATCTGAGGATCACGGTTCAAAGCCAGCCCGGGCAGGA
>NW_012269860.1:6236-9339 GCF_000151885.1 Dipodomys ordii
GGGGGAGGAGAACTAGAGGCATAGAGAATGACTGCAAAGCCCTCCATAGGGTATAATCTTCAGTATCATAAAGAAACAAAATTAGAAACATAAGATCCCCTTGTTCAAATATTAAGATTTCAAGACAGTACGAGCAGAATAGTAAGTCAAGCACAGAGTCTTCTGATCATGGGGTCTTATGTGATTGACTGCACAGGTCTTACCCCCATGAAGCTACTATCATAGATAGAAGTACCATAGTTAGGCAGACTGTACTGCCTTACATGGTACTCTCCTCTCTTTTCCTTTCAATTCCTTCCTTATTCTCTGTAGCACTTGGATTTTTATTTTATTTTATCTTATTATTTTTTTGCTGCCCATCCTGTGGCTTGAACTCAAGGCCTGGGTGCTGACCCTGAGCTTTTTTGTTCAAGGCTAGCACTGAATCGATTGAACCATGGCTCTACTTCTGGAATTTTTTTGGTAGTTAATTAGAGATAAAAGTCTCAGTCTTTGCTGCCCAACCTGGCTTTGAACTGTGATCCTCAGATCTCAGCTTCCTGTATAGCTAGGATTACAGGCATGAGCCTCAGCAGCACTTGTTTTTATTGTTGTTGTTGTTGTTTGTTTGTTTTTGAGTCTATCTGCCTAAACAGACAATATAGAGCTCTAAGAGCAGGTAAGGATGGGGACCAGAATCTTGGTGAATAGCTTCCAAGGGTGGAGAAATGGATATATAGTTTAGATTAGATACCAATCTTTTTTAGTTGGGAGACAGATAGAGTACCATCAGAAGAAGGGCCTTAGAAAGGGCTCCCTACCTATATCAGTCAGTGTCTCGGGAAATGCAATAAAAGGGAAAGTGTGACTGGGATTTCTGCAATCCAGCCCTGCAGAACCATCTGCTTCCTAATTAACATCAATTTCACCCAGATCTAAGCCTCAGGTTACAGATCAGTTTTAGTCTTTGATTCTGTGAAAGCTTGTTTTGTTTTGTTTGTTCTCTCTCTTTTTCTATATTTGAGGAGGTTTTTTTTTTTTTTGTGTGTGTGTGTATGAGAAGTTAAGCTAGGATTCATTTGGCAGCAAAGAGCAATATATTATTTGAACTGAAAACCTCTTGGGGGGGGAGGGGAGCTTTTTGTCTATAGAGCCAGAGATTAGCCGGGCTCTAGTGGCTTGCACCTGTAATCCTAGCTACGCAGGAGGCTGAGATCTGAGGATCATGGTTCAAAGCCAGCCCCAACAGGAAAGGCCATGAGACTCTTGTTTCTAATAAACCATTCAAAAAACCGAAGTGGCACTGTGGCTCAAGTTGGTAGAGCACTACTAGCCTTGAACTGAAGAACTGAAGAGAGTTCAAGCCCCATGACCAACAGCAACAACAAAAACAGAGATTAAATATTTTTGATTTTGCAGGCCAAGAGGCGAAATGTAGGATACTATGTAAGTACATATATAGCAACAGAAAAACAAGCAAACAAACATATTTAAACCATTTTTGATGGGAGCAGGGGAGGAACGGGCTAGTTATATAGCCTAGGCTGGTCTTGAACTCACTATGTAGCATAGGCTAGCCTCAAACTCATGTTCATCCTCTCTCAATCTTCTGAGCCCTATCATTACAGGTTGTACCACTAAGCCCAGCTTTCCACAGATATTTCACTGATAAAATTGGAAATCTATCAGTAATCACAGCATAAATTTTTATATTGTAGATCTGCTACAGAGAAAAATGGGATTCATTGTTTTGGAACATATTTTGCTTGCTTGAGGTTCAAAATTACTGTTCTTTATTATCAGATTAGATTGCAAATGTTCATTTGATAATGTTGATCTGTAATGAAATTTTATGTATTTCAATTTTTGAAAATGTCTTTCACACAGAAAGACACTGCCAAACATTCAATCAGTCCATGTGCATACAATTTTAATTGAGCATTTGTAGAATTCTAGTAAATTTTTCTCTCGATATTTGTCTTTTACATTGCAGATTAATCATTTTCAATTATGGATAGATGGACACTCCTCAATTGTACAGTTAAACTGAGGGACCATGTCAAAATTTTTACTTTTTTTTATTGGTACTAAGGCTTGAATTCAGGACCTGAACATTGTCCCTTAGCTCTTTTGCTTAAGGCGAGTAATCTACCACTTAAGCCACAGCTCCACTTCCAGTTTTTTGGTGGTTGATTGGAGATAAGAGTTTCATGGATTTTCCTGCCTGGGCTGGCTTTGAAACTGGATCCTCAGATGTCAGCTTCCTGAGTGTGAGCCACTAGTGCCAAGCATCTTCCAACTCTTTAAGCAACTATTCTAGTTAAAGGTATAAGGATTGGGAATGTACTGGTAGAGTGCTTGTCTAACATGCATGAAACCCTGGGTTTGATTCCTCAGTACCACATAAACAGAAAAGTCAGGAAGTGATGCTTGTGGCTCAAATGGTAGAGAGCTAGCTTTGAACAAAAAGAGCTCAGGAACAATGTCCAGGCTCTGAGTTCAAGCCCCAGGACTGGCAAAAAAAAAAAATAAAGTCAGATGTGTGCTTGTGGCTCAAATGGTAGAGAGCTAGCTTTGAACAAAAAGAGCTCAGGAACAATGTCCAGGCTCTGAGTTCAAGCCCCAGGACTGGCAAAAAAAAAAAAAAGTCTGATAGTCCTAAGCTTACTTTTTCTGGATACATTTCTTTTTTTTTTTTGGGTCCGGTCATGGGGCCTGAACTCTGGGCCTGGGCGCTGTCCCTCAGCTCTTCAGCTCAAGGCTATCACTCTACCACTTGAGCCACAGTGCCACTTCTGGGTTTTTTCTTTTTGCTTATGTGGTGCTGAGGAATCGAACCCAGGGCCTCATGCATGGAAGGCAAGCACTCTACCACTGAGCCACCTTCCCAGCCCTGGACACATTTCTTTGACTGTTGAACAATTTAATCGGCCGGGCGCTAGTGGCTCACTCTTGTAATCCTAGCTACTCAGGAGGCTGAGATCTGAGGATCATGGTTCAAAGCCAGCCGGGGCAGGAGAGACCGTGAGACTCCTTTCTCCAATAAACCACCAGAAAACCGGAAGTGGCGCTGTAGCTCAAGTGGTAGAGCGCTCGTCTTAAGCTGAAGAGCTGCGGGACAGTG
>NW_012269861.1:0-1465 GCF_000151885.1 Dipodomys ordii
TAACATACTCATAGTAAGCACATTTACTTTGTAGGTTTTAGTTTAATCAATCACAAATTAACTGTTAAAATTCTACATGATACTTTTTTTTTTTTGCCAGTCCTGGGACTTGAACTCAGGGTCTGGGTTCTGTCCTTGAGCGTCTTTTGCTCAAGGCTATAGCACTCTACCACTTTGAGCCACAGCTCCACTAGCCTTTGTTTCAGTCCTGAGACTTGACCTCTGGGCTGGGCACTGTCCTTGAGCGTCTTTTGCTCAAGGCAAGCACTCTACCACTTGGGCCACTTCTGACCTTTTCTGCTTATGTGGTGCTGAGGAATCGAACCCAGGGCCTCATGCATGCAAGGCAAGCACTCTACCCCTGAGCCACCTTCCCAGTTCCTATAATATATTTATTAGCAGGTTTATTATTCTTAGATTTGTTTCTCTTGCAGCTTGCTACATCAGTCTGTCTGTCTGTAGTTTTATCTACTGTCAAGAGGGTTGAAGATTAGTCTCAGTGGTACAAGCTATGGTCCCAGCTAACTTGAGGTAGGAGGATTATGATCCAGGACTGGCAGCAGGCAAAAACACAAGACCTTATATGAAAAGTAAACAGAAGCACTGAAACAAAAATGACTGGAGGCCAGGCTTAAGTAGTAGAGCACTTGCCAAGCAAATATGAGACTCAAGTTCAGTCTCAGTATTACCAAAATGAAGAGTTTTAAGAAAATAAAATATTTTATGAGCAGCATGTTGCTTTCCCTTTTTACTGTAAAATATAAGTGTTGGATTTTTAAATTTAATTTTATGTGCTTACTGAGCTTAATGCCATGGGTATTACAAAGGAAAACGTTGACCCTGAAAAGTAAGTGGCCTATAATACCTGCAAAAACAGATGAAATCCTGCATTGTAAAGACATGCTACTGTTTTACAGTTTAATATACACAAAAATTGCATCAGCTATATGGATATTTTAAGGCTTTTGGGGGGAGGGGTCCAGTTGTGGGGCCTGAACTCTGGGCCTGGGCGCTGTCCCTTAGCTCTTCAGCTCAAGGCTACTGCTCTACCACTTGAGCCACAGCGCCACTTCTGGCTTTTTTCTTTTTGCTTATGTGGTGCTGAGGAATTGAACCCAGGGCCTCAGGCATGCAAGGCAAGCGTTCTACCACTGAGCCACCTTCCCAGCCCTGGATATTTTAAGTTTTAAAAGTTCCTTAGCGGGGCGCCGGTGGCTCACGCCTGTAATCCTAGCTATTCAGGAGGCTGAGATCTGAGGATCGCAGTTCAAAGCCAGCCCGGGCAGGAGAGACCATGAGACTCCTATCTCCAATAAAACCAATAGAAAACCGGAAGTGGTGCTGTAACTCAAGTGGTAGAGCTCTCTCCTTGAGCTGAAGAGCTGAGGGACAAGCGCCCAGGCCCAGAGTTCAAGCCCCAGAACCGCCAAAAAAAAAAAAAAAAAAAGTTAGGTGAAACTTTTTG
>NW_012269862.1:0-3510 GCF_000151885.1 Dipodomys ordii
TGAGCCACAGTGCCACTTCCGGCTTTTTTCTTTTTGCTTATGTGGTGCTGAGGAATCGAACCCAGGGCCTCATGCATGCAAGGCAAGCGCTCCACCACTGAGCCACCTTCCCAGCCTGTGGGTGAGATTCTTATCTCCAATAAACCACTAGAAAACCAGAAGTGGCGCTGTGGCTCACCTTGAGCTGAAGAGTGCAGGGACAGCGCCCAAGCCCAGAGTTCAAGCCTCATGACTGACCAAACAACAACAACAACAACAACAAACAGAAAAACAAATAAAATATAATAAGGAAGAAAGCCATGAAAACAGTACTTGCAAAACAATTAAATTTTTATGCATTAAATATTATAGATCCACACAAAGAGTATGTATTTTCAGGAACATATATGCACATACCTATGTGTATTTTTATATTTAGATATATATATGTATATATATAAATTGGAAAGAAATCTATGAATAAAAATTTCAAGTATTTCAGGAGCTGGAAATAAGATTATAAATGTGAAACTCAGGGGAAATAAACTACACACTGACTATATGCTGTGAATATTAGAGTAGCTTTGACTAATGACCAAAATAAAGTAATTAGATATGATAATGTTTTGTCATTTATGGAACATTTACTATATCCCTGGCTCTCCACTGTGTATTCTCCATAAATTTTCGCATTCAACTGGCAGACAGGTAAGAGTAATTTTTGGGAGTAACTGTTTCACTGAGGGTGGAACTGCCAACAAGAGTAGAAATTGCTAAAGGTTGCAAAAGCCAACCTGGAATGAATACATAGGTTAGTATTCAGCTGAGTTAAATTTGGTATTTGCTCTTCACTATCCTGTCCATGACTATTTCAAGAAAGACTTCTTTACGCAAGTACATGGGAAAGGAAAATAAAATAAAAATGAGGCCCCAGGCTTCTGTGAATCATGTTAGTTTTGGATGTCCAGGTACTCACCACCATGGGGAATTTAGTGTCGCACCACAAAGCTAACCTGGATGTGCTCTGCTCCATTTTACACAAAGACAACAGATGAGAATGTGAGCTTGACTCCCAGTGTGTTTGGTACAGGTTAGGTAACAGGTGTTCCTTCTCCAAAGAGAAAAAAGCTCATTCAAGATATCTGCTTGTGTTGAGGTCGAAATGGAAAATAAAGCACCCCACGTATCAAACAACAGACATGTCTAGACAGTGGTGGCTTGAGTTAGAAAGTAAATTAAAGGTTTTATCACAGATGGTGCAATTACACAAGCTTAATATATTGATCTGCACATTTGAATAGCCATTCCAAGCAAGTGTCAAGACAGAACAGCAATGAAATGAGATGAGGTTCCACAAGAGATAGAATTTAAGATCCCAGAAAAATGTAGTTCAAATGTCAAGACTGATGTTCGGTCAGCACCATGGAAAGGCACAATGAGTCTTATTAAGGTCATTGCCCTGTGTCAGCTAAATCACCTAATTTCTGCCTGCCTAATCCATGATGCCATCCCTTGGGCCTTACAAAATTCATATTCTCTGAGTCTGGTCCTGTACATCTATGTAAAATCTAGCATTTACCTCCTTCAGAGCCTGGGTGCTTTCCCTAGCTTTGTCCCTCAAGGCTAGTGCTCCACCACTTCTGGTGCCACAGCACCACTTCTGGGTTTTTCTGAGTAGTTTAGTAAGCTAGGAGTCTTTCCTGTCCATACCACTTGGAACTGAGATCCTCAGATCTCAGCTTCCTGAGTAGCTAGAATTAAAAGCCTTAGATACTGGCACTCAGCCAGGTATTTGTTTTTTGTTTTAGTTTTAGTTTTGCTGGTCCGGAGGCTTGAACTCAGGACCTGGACATTGTCCCTGAGCATATTTTGCTCTACCCCTTGAGCCACAGCTCAGTTTCTGACTTTTTCTGTTTATGTGGTACTGAGGAATCGAACCAAGGTATTCATTCATGCTAGGGAAGCATTCTACCACTAAGCCACATTCCCAGCTTATGTGTATATGTTTTAAGTTGGTAAATTTCATGACTGAGAAGCTGATTGCAAGGAGTACCTGGGAATCATCTTCATCAATACTCTCCTCATCCAGATCTTTGGATCTGGAAGAAGCAGTGGTCCTGATGCCTAGAATGATAGTTCCAGAGGCCAGTGACTGAGCATAGGAAAACTATTCTTACTAAAACCAAGCTTTGTCACAAAACATGCCCATCATGTCCAATCATCATCATTGTACTGTCAAAATCCCCATTCCAAGGATAAGAAGAGAAGGAAAGGGAACATCTACAACCAATATTCTCTCTGAGATAGAAGAAGAAATAAGTCCCATCATCAGGTAAAATGAGGCCAAAAGTGTCATTTAAAGGGCACTGCAAAGATGGCTAGCCAGGTGTTAAATGTGGAAAACAAAAGCCAAATGAATCAAGGCAGCAGCTAGAGATAAGAACGTAGAGCATCAATTGTGCCTTGAAGAATTTTTTTCCTGACACTTCTTTAGATTAGCCATTCTGGCCCTTGATATGAATTACAGTAAACCATATACACTATATACTAATACATATATACACACATACATCCATATATACATATATAAGGATATATTTATATAGAAAATATATAAATTATATATATATAATTAGTTGTTTTACCATCTCTCTAACTTTTCACTTTTGCTTTACCTGGCCACAGGACTAAGGACAGGTCTCTTTCAACTCATTGAAGCCTTCGTTCCCAGGATCTATAAGTACAAATTTTCTGTTTTCTTTCTATTATGGAAGCATATTGAATTTTCAACTTCCTTCAGAAAACCCTGAGACCACCCCAGGCTTAGTTTTCCTTTGGTTGCCAAAGAGAACACAAGGTCTATCTTCCAAGGGCAGAACAATAATCATCAGGACGGTGTAAGTGGGGCACAGGGTACACAAATCCACAAGGGAGTCTACCAGTTCAAGCAAATTCCCTGTGTGTGGGATGCCAGATCATGAACTAGACAACCAGACAGTCATCTACCCACCAGGGAACGGATGTATCACACGCAAGGCCTATTCCTAGCACCTACAAGTAGTTCCTATCTAGTTACAATTAGTGTAGTGTCCTTAGCTTTATAAAAGTCACAGCCATCGAAAACAGCTATATGCGGCTTGGGAAAACACAGGAGAATAAATTGTTAGTGTATTTTTGGCTTAACATTTCCAGTGTTGAGCTAGGTGACTTTGTATTTATCAATTAACCTCCCCATGCCTGTTTTATTATATGACAAATGGGAATAATAGAGATTTTTCTTTATGTTTCTTAGGTTTAGTGAGGGGAAGGAGAATACATATGGATACTATCAGGAAAATTCTGTACAAGTTACTCTTAGAACATGATAGATAATTATTAACATGTAGCTTGAGATAATTATTAATTTGTAGCTAGAGGTCCGTGTGTGTGTGTGTGTGTGTGTGTGTGTGTGTGTGTGTGTGTGTCCTGGCTCTGAGTTTTGAACTCAGGTCTTGAATTCTATCCCTAGTTTTTTGGTTTGTTTTTTTTTGC
>NW_012269862.1:5650-7874 GCF_000151885.1 Dipodomys ordii
CCAGTCTAGTAAAATAATCCTCCACTCTCTGCCTTCTGCCTAGCTGCAATTATAGGCATGAAACACAATGATCAGCTTGTTTGCTGAACCAAGCAAGGTCTCATTAACTTTTGCCCAAGCTGACCTGAAACTCTGATCGTCCTAAACTCTGCTTCTCAAGTAGATGAAAAAACCTAAGCATACTCTTAAACATTATCTTAAATTGCTTTAATCTACTTATTTTATCAATCATAACATGTTATCGCAAGATCTTTTCCTTGTTTGAGAACAGATTGGTGGTCCTTGGTATCCAGTAGGCTAAATCTGGATTATCTGGTGAACTCATCAGCATAAAACAGCTTCAACATTAATAGACTTCATTTAATTCCATTCTGTTAACCAGCCCAAAATTTGGTGCCTCCTGGAGCACCAGTCCCAGGAGACTGTCCAGAGCCAGTTACAACAGATTAATTATCATTGAATTGGCTTTAATTTAAGATTCATGGAATGGAGGATGCAGTAACTCTACAAAATAGAACTTAACTATCCTACTGGACAATGGCAGAGAAGCTAGTGTATAGGGTATAAACAATGAAAATAACAAGGAATAATACAAAGACCTGATTGGTTCACATTAGGTAACTTTTTTCTATAAAGGATCAAAAAGAAGCCTTCCCGAATACATCATCTCAGGTGGACTGGAGTTTTCTGTTTCCTGTTAAAACTGATTTGTTTTAGAATCTGTCTGCTTCCTTAAGGTTTCAGATGGTGAGCATGTGTGACTCCATTTTAGTTTGTTCCAGTCCGTTGGGAACTAGTGTAGAAGGCTCAGTCTGAACAATGGCCTCTTGTAATTTTTGTTTAACAAGACAAAACAGAGAAAACAAATAAGGAAACAAAATGTGTAAGAAGGAAATTTTAAAAGGCATTACTGATTTGCATTTTCTCAAAGCCACTGTAAGAAATAAAAGGTAAGAAATCTACTATTAATTAAATGCATGAAATCACATTAAAGTATAATAACATGAGGCAGATTATTTTCCTTGTTTCTTCAGACAAAATCATCTTGAGATTCTGCAAGATGAAGGCTATTGTCCAGATTCACAGAACTGTTACATGATTTGCCATGATTCTAATCTATTTCTCTGAACTTCAAGACTTCAGCTCTTTGAAATAATGTCCTTTTAATTGCTTATTATCACACATTTGTTAGGAACAACTGGAGGCAGAAACACTATTCTTCAGGGTTATGGTTAAGGGCAGAATTTGTAAGGCAGTCCGAATTGGGGTCAAAGTCTGGCTTTGTTATTACCTGGCTGTAAAAGACCAAACAGTTTTACAGACATGAAATGTTCTTAAGTATAGAAGTGTGGTAGAATGGCTTATGGGTGTTATTTAATATTAATGGGCTTAATGCATTACAAGTCTTCCATGGTGACTTCACTTAGCAAATGCTCAAACAGTGTAACTATTTGAATCCATTGCTAGTATTTCAGTCAATACCCCATGGAAATATTTTTATGTCAATGGCTTTATAGTCCACCAAAGCATTTTCACATTAATAACATATCCTTTTCTTCTGTGGCTTCATTTTATTCATGGAACATAAATTTATCAAGTGCAGATGAAGATCCCTGAGAATACCAGAGAGTTCTGCGCACAATTCCAGGTACAAAAGATAAGTATTCACTGGTGGTACACTTCCACTGTCAAATCTCATCAATGTGACATGCCACCGGTGGCCCTTAGCAACAAGAACAAAAGGAACTCAAATCCAGAAAAACGCTCACACCCAACACAGAAATTCCTTAAAACTATCGAAGTCCCTTTTTATGAAATGGAATGTTAAACCACCATGAGGAAAGACGTCTGGTTTCAAAATTCAGACATAAAGAGCTTGAAGTCATCACCTGTGGGCAAAATAAAAAAGTCAGACTCAGAGATCAGAGGGAAAAGCTCGGTCCTGGAATCTGGAGGTCCGTGCTCCTCTATAGGTATGGAAATGCAAGATTTTCTTTCCTGAGCAGAAGTCAGCATAACCATAAAAACCTAGGGACATGAAAGAAAAAAAATTAAAATACATATCTAAGGGTTCATTTTCCTAAGATTATCTCTTTGTTGCTTTGTATGTCTCTCCCCCACAGCATAACCCCTGCTTTCACTATATTTGATGTCAGTATAACTTGTGGAGGAGATGGGGAAAAACAAGTCGTTTAAGGATACAGATGGACCTGTTGCAACAATG
>NW_012269863.1:0-1054 GCF_000151885.1 Dipodomys ordii
CTGGAAACTGACAAGAGGGAGGTCCACAGCCCGCTGAGCTGGGGGGGGGCTGGAAACGGACAAGGGGGAGGTCCACAGCCCGCTGAGCTGGGAGACCCCCCGTCTCCTCCCCGCAGCCTATGGTTCAGTGAGAAGCCGGGTCTGCAGCATCTCCCTTCACAAGCTGCCCGCAGCGGGGGGCTGCCATTAGGCGGCCCCCAACTTCTCGCGATGGAACTGCCGAGAGAAGGAAAGGCATGAGGGCTGCAGCTCTGGGCACAGCAGGGTCCCCTTGTTGGGGGACGGGAGGGGTGTGGGGCGTGGGGCGTGGGCGGGCAGCTGACCTTGCGCACAGCAGCGAAGGCCGGGCCGAAGGTGGCTTTGACCTCGAGGCGCTCGCGGATCCACGCGGGCAGCTTCGCCAGGATCTGGGGGCGCGCGTAGCGCTGGTCCAGGAGCACGATGCTGGCGAAGTCCTGCTGGTGCCGGATGGCCCTGCCTGCGGGGCGGGCCCATGCGTCAGCGACCTCCCCAGCAGGCCTGGCCCCCAGGCCCCGCCCGCCGCGGCTCACCGATGGACTGGTTGACGGCTTTCATGCACAGATTCTCCACCAGCGCCTTGCCCGACGCGGCCTGGCCCGGCGCCCGAGGCTGGCAGGACAAACCGCCGGTCAGTGTGGCGCTGGCAGGGGGCGGGGCGCCACCGGGAACCCCGGGCCGACTCACCAGTGTCCGCTCCAGGTAGGCCATCTTCTCCTGCAGCTCCGGAGACTTGATGTTGGGGTAGGGCATGCCCACCATCACCACACACCTGCACAGAGCTCCTTACCTAGGGCACGCCCACCCGGGAGGGGCGCCCCCCACACACACAGCGGGACCAGGCCCTGAGCAGCCAGCCCCACGCAGCCCCACGGCCGCCACTCACCGGCCCAGGTCATCCGAGAAGTTGATGCCTTCGCTCATCTTCCCTCCTACCACGGAGAGGAGCAGCGCCCCGGTCACTGTGCCGCCTGCCCGGCCGCAGCCCTGGAGAGACGCCCCCAGAGCTGCCGAGCCCCGGCGGGCACCCCGCGCT
>NW_012269863.1:7953-9354 GCF_000151885.1 Dipodomys ordii
GGGCCCCTCCCTCCACCTCCCGCCCGCGGCCTGGCCGGGCTGGGCCCCTACCGGCTGCATGGTGCCACCAGCAATGACCAGGGCCCGGCACTCCCTCACCACCTGTGCGAAGTGCACCGCGGGGTTCAGAAGCAGGAACCTGAGGCTGCTCTGGCCGAGGCTGCCTGCAAGGCCGGGAGGAGAGGGCGGGGCCACACCGCTCAAACCAGGCCTACCAAAACCATGCCCCACCCACACGGCGAGCCCCGCCCACCACACCTAACTTCCCAGGAGGGACCAAGCCACGCCCACCACACCTAGCTTCCCAGGAAGGGGGGGCCCCACAGGTGACGCTGCCCAGACCACCCCCGAGGCCCACCTCCCTGTGACCCACCCTGCTGGCTCAGGATGACCCTGCCGTCCTGGTTGGCGGTGGTGAGGGCTGCGAGGAAGCCTTCGATGTGCACCAGCGGGGAGGCCAGCCTCGGGGCCTCGGCCTCCTCTGCGGGGGCTGTGGGGGCTGCAGCGCAGTGAGGGAGGTGGACCGAGAGCTCAGGCCGGGGCCTCTCCCCCTCCCCCTTCCCCCCTCCCCACTGTCCGCACCCTGGGTGGCCGAGGCCTCCTCGTGCAGGTGCTGCAGGAAGCGCTGAAAGCCCGACAACTTGGACTCCTGCTTGGAGGCCGGGAGGACGGCGCCGTAGCGCTCCGTGAAGCCGAAGAGCTGCGCCGGAGGGGGTGGAGGACGGGCCGGTGGGCGGCCTGACTGGAGCCCAGGCAGCCCCAGGTCCCGTGCTGCAGGGGAAGGGGGAGGAGGGGAGGGAGGAGGGCTGGCCCTGGCCAGGGGAGAGCGGGTACCTTCCTGCTGATCATGCTCTTCTCCAAGTACCGCTGCACCTGCAAAGCAAGGCCGAGGCTGCGGGTAACCGAGGCCCCGGGGGTCTCTGGTGGGGGTCCCTGGCGCGGGGCTGTGCGAGGAGGACTTGCTCTTCCTCCCGCCGGCCGCACGGCTCCGGGCGGTGCTGGTGGTGCTGGCGGGCCGGGCCCTGGTGCGCCCGCGCCCAGCCGGGGCCTCACCTTGAACAGGTTGATGTTGTCGGCCTGGCTCCGGCACAGGAAGTCGTTGATGCTCAGCAGCACCGTTCCTGCGGGCAGAGGAATGTGGGGGCCTTGCATAGCACCCCGAAGCCCCCACTTCCAGCCCGGGAAGCCCCCCCCTCACCTGTCGAGAGGCACTGTGTGTTGGGGTTCTGCCTAATGTTCCCTAGAAACACGAATTCAGGTTCAGGCGGGGGTCCTCCCCCACCCCGCCACACGCCTCACCCCTGCCGGCCCCTGCGCACAGGATCAGAGCCTGGCAGCCACCTTCCCCAGAGAAGACGCAGGACAATGACCAACAAGGCGGGGACACGGCTCTGGGGGGAC
>NW_012269864.1:0-2322 GCF_000151885.1 Dipodomys ordii
AAAAAAAAAAAAAAAAGAAAGAAAAAATAAAATACACATTGTCTCCATACTCTAAAACACAGACCATCTTTACGTTCTCATATCTTTCTAGTGTATTACTATCTCTGAATCTTAATTCTTTCAGTATATTTATCCTCACCTATATGTGAAAAATACAAATCCATTAAACATGCTTCTCATGCTTTCAGATAACAGTATACTATTACTTTAGATTTGAAAAATAATCTTAGTAGCCAGACACTGGAGGGTTCATACTTGTAACTACTTGGGAGGCTGAAATTATCATCACTGCAGTTTAAGGCCACCTTAAGTAGAAAAAAAAGAGAGGGGTTCAAAGCCAGCCCAGGCAGGAAAGTCCAAGAGACTTTTTTTTTTTTGGGGGGGGGGGGCTGGTATGGGGCCTGAACTCTGGGCCTGGGCGCTGTCCCTCAGCTCTTCAGCTCAAGACTAGCACTCTACCACTTGAGCCACAGCACCACTTCCAGCTTTTTTCTTTTTTGCTTATGTGGTGCTGAGGAATCAAACCCAGGGCCTCAGGCATGCAAGGCAAGCGCTCTACCACTGAGCCACCTTCCCAGCCCTCGGAGAGTCTTTCTACACTAGCTTATAGAACAAATGAACCCCGAACAACTTGTTCAGTGAACAACTCTACTGAAGAAAATGAGAAATACCAAGCATTGACTCCCAACTTAATATAAATCTAATTTCCAAGTATTACATAAAAACTGCAAATACTCAGGTTTTAGCAAATTGCCAACTTTCCTGAATAAACAACAATTCAGATTTGCTTTGATGGAAATTGTAACTGTTTACCTGCTGAAAAGTAACAAAATCTTTTGAGCCCAGTTTTCCCAAATGAAGACAAAGAAAGAAGCATTTTCTAATTTGGGATTTAATTTTAACATAGCTATGGTATACAGTGTTGATCTTTATAGTAGCCAACTAGTCCCAGCTTGAAACTGGAACACACTGGAAAGAAGGCATGAGAAACTGTCACAAAAGTTCAATTAGGAGCTAAGAAAAAAATCACATACAGAGTTAAGCTGGGCAAGATATTAATCTCAAGAAGCTCCTCAAAGTTTCTCAGAGTCTCCTGTTCTGCAAACTACCTCATCATTTAGTTTTCCTAGAATTATTTACTAAACATCATCTGGTCTAGCAGGCACCAAGCCGGGTGGTATAAGCACAGCAGGTCTCAGAAGGCTGAGATCTGAGGATGGAGGTTCAAAGCCAGCCCTGGGAAGAAAAGTCCGTGAGACTCTCATCTCCGATGAACCACCAAAGAACCAGAAGTTAGAGATGTGTGGTTCAAGAGGTAGAGTGCCAGCTTGAGGGAAAATGCTCAAGTAGAGCATGAAGCCCAGCGTTCAATCCCAGTATTCACACCAAAATAAACTAATAAATTAACATTGAAAAAAATATTTTTAACCCAAAATCTGCTTTGCCAGTCTGAACCCCAGACGGATGGGTTGTCGGGTGTCTTATTTTTCTTGTGCTCCCCAATTATTGCTATGCCCTGGGTAGCTGGGGGAAGGGGGTGGGAGTGGCCCAGTCCTCAGGAGCATCCCACATAACAGGGCAGGAGCCCCACCTGCAAGGTCCGTTTTGCTCAGCACCCATTCTTCACCTAGACAAATCCCCCCCCCCCCAAACCCGACGCCGGGGTGGGCCGGAAAGCTGCCAGGCACCTCGCAGTGGAGAGACACCCGACCCACAGCCTTGCTGCCTGCAGCGCACCGAGAGCTTCCTCCCGCCCGGCCCCGCCGGAGGCTCCGGGGCAGCCCACACCTGTCCGCCAGCCACCCGGATCTCAGCTCTGCGGGGCCGGGGCCGCCCTCCAGGGGCGGGGCCCCGGGCGTTAGGCGCCGACTGAATACCGCCCCCCCACCCCACCCGCGCGCTCCCACACACTCCCGCAGAAACGGAGCCCGGCGGGCGCCCGGCCGGGTCGCGCCCAGGAGAGGCCCGCCGCAGGGTTCGAACCCGGACGGCCAGGCGACTTCCGCCTCGCGGACTCTCTGCGTCGCTGAGGCCCGGCCCGGCTCGCACCGAAGGAGTTTCACAAAGAAAGTCTCCCGGCCCGCGCCCCTCACGCACTCACCGGCGCGGGCGCCGGCGGAGACTCGGGCTCTCGGCGCCTGCGGCTCCGAGCTGGAGTCGACCCCAGGGTCGCCTCAGGTGCCGGCGGCAGCGACTGCTCCATCGCCGCGAGGGCCCGGGCTGCGTTCGCCTTCAGCTAACGGTCCCGCCAGCTAGGCGCGCGCACCGCTCCCGCGCGCCATGTTCCCGCCGTGCCGCGCGCCGCCTCCTCACCGCACCCCC
>NW_012269865.1:0-1257 GCF_000151885.1 Dipodomys ordii
TTTCCTGCCCGGGCTGGCTTTGAACCGCGATCCTCAGATCTCAGCCTCCTGAGTAGCTAGGATTACAGGCGTGAGCCACCAGCGCCCGGCTCTGTGTAGAACTTTAATTCAGTGTAAGCTCATTTGAAAAATTCTTGCTCTTCTTTCCTGAGCTTAGGATACAGAGTCCTTCAGGAATTCATCACCTTTGCCATCCATCTTGAAGAATTTCCCTATGCTTTCTGTGCATGTATACACACATACATATGTGTGTATATATACACACTGTGTGTATATATACAATACTGGAATTTTAACTCAGGGTCTTGTGGTCACTTAATTTACTTGCCTGGCTGGTGCTCTGCCACTTGAGCCATATACCCAGTCTGGCTTTTTGTTGGTTAATTTGGAGATGGAGTTCTCATGGGCTTTCCTGCCCAGGCAGGCTTTGACCCTTGATCCTCAGAGCTCAGCCTCCTGAGGAAAAGGCAGGGCCCAGGAAGGAAAGGAGGATTATGACCTCAGGAGATCAGCTGCCCTTTCTCTCTTTCAGATCTCAGCAACAGCCGTGGGGTATGGGATGGAGGAGGTTGCATCTCCCACGAATCCTTGGCCTCACGGTGCCCCAGTGCACCCCCGGCTCACAGGAGAGGTGAGACAATGTCACTCAGCCAGTGGTGGGGATGGTCAGCCTGAAGGCCAGGGAAAGCCTGTAAAATCCTCTGGTCTCACTCTGTGTGAATGCTTAGAAACCTATCTAATTGTCATGTCCTAGTATGTTTGCTTGTACATTTATGGGCATATTCTACTTACCACAAATGAGGGAAACCATGCAATTATGTTTCTTTGGGTCTGGCTTACTATGCTTAACATAATTTTTTCCAAGACTTTTCATTTTCTTATGGATGGTACAGTATCATTCTCTCTGGTGTATGAGTAGAATTCCATTGTATATATGTATAGATATAGATATGTGTATATATATATATCAGGTTTTCTTGATCCATTTGTCCACTGAGGGGCATCTGGGTAAACAATGCTGCATGGTGGTACTGGAAGCTTTAGTGTAGCCTTGTTTGTGATCTATGCTTCTTAGGAGAAGATCACAAAAGCTCAATAGTTATGTGAATTGGATGCTATAAAATAATATTTATCAAAATGAACTCCAAGAAATTGAGTTGTTGCTGTTTTTGTTTTCTTTTTTGGGGGGGGGTCCGGTCGTGGGGCCTGAACTCTGGGCCTGGGCGCTGTCCCTCAGCTCTTCAGCTCAAGGCTAGC
>NW_012269865.1:7857-8194 GCF_000151885.1 Dipodomys ordii
GACACAACCACACTTGTGAGTACAACTCCTGAAATCACTTCATCTTCTCCTGTGGAGGTGACCACCAGTCCTGTTTCCACACTATCCCAAGAAAGTTCTCCACCATCCAGCAGCTTAGTTCCCAGCATGACAGTGACCAGTCCTTCTGGTGTCACCACCATGCCTCCCACTCCAGAGGCCACAACCACACCTTTGACTACCCCAGAAATCAGTTCATCTTCAACTGTGGAGGTCACCACCATCACTGTTTCTACCCCACTAGAAGGAAGTACTCCATCATCCACAACACTGTCCTCAAGCACATCAGTGACCAGTCCTCCTGATATCACCACCTTGC
>NW_012269866.1:0-2242 GCF_000151885.1 Dipodomys ordii
CATACACAACAGACACACAGAAACCACATGCACTGTATACATGCACATCACACATATAGCACATACACAACAGACACACAGAAACCACATGCACCATACACATGCACATCACACATATAGCACATACACAACAGACACACAGAAACCACATGCTCTGTATACATGCACATCACACATATACCATATACTGAATCTACTGCCAAATCTCTCGGTCTGCCCAACTTCTGGGAATCACTTCTGGCTTTTAAAGGATCTCAGGGCCTGCCTCATCCCCGTTAGCCACACCCAAGCCCTCTTGCTTCGCTGAAGCTACTCATCCCACAGCTGAGTAGCACCAGGACAGCCCTTGGTATCTCAGCCTATTCTCACCCTCCATTTGCTCAGTCCAGCTGAAAATAGACAATCTTGCTCTGTGACAATTCCGAAACATTTAAATGCTTGACATTGAATTGGTTAGTTATTTCTCCCAAATTCAGTTAAATCTAATGACCCACAAAGATACAGCTAAACTAATAATGATTAGAATATTCTCAGGAACTTTCTAAAAGATAGGGTTTTATAGAAGCCTGAAACTCCAACACCTGGAAGGCAAAGACAAGTGGATCATAAATTCAAATCAGTACAAGATATAATGTAAAATCTTGTCTCAAAAAAATCTAAGAACAGGGGTATAGCTCAGTGTCAGAATGTTTCCTTGACATGTACAAGGCCTTGGATACATTCAATCCATAGCAGAAAGAAAGGAAGAGGGAACAGAAGAGAAAGAAGGAAAGAAAGAAGGAAGGAAGGAAGGAAGGAGAGGGAGGGAGGAAAAATAATCTTTAAAGCTCAAACATATGGAGAAAATTTAAATAGGCAAATTCATATGTCATGTCTTCTTTAAAATTCATATTCTCTGAACCCGAGACTTCTAAAAAGTCTGAAATACTTTCTGAAATACAAGAGTTAAAATTTATTGGTCCAGAAATCCAGACACAAAACTGGCCCTGGGAGCCATGTGCCCTTCTGTCTTCAACTAGCATTGTTACAGAAGAAAAATATTTCAAGAAAGAACTGGATATACAGGAATACTGTCCTATGACAGAACATTTCTGTCTAGGCAGGTAGATGATGCCTGATGACAAAGAGGTATGACAGATTCTGAATTCTTAAGTGTTCTTTATTTCAATTTTACCAGTAAGAAAATTCCTTAGAGAGGAAAGGGGATGATAAGATATGCCTCAAAACTCAGAAGGAAATGAACATGAAGGCAGCATGTCTAGTTTCATCTGGTAATGGGGTCCTATCGTATCTAAATGATAGGATCTGAAAAAGCGCAATGCATTATTCACTGGGAAGTTATGAATTCAGAGAGTGGGTAGATGTATGAATTCACAGTACAGAATAGTTTGCTCTTAAGTGAAAGAAGGTTGACGATTTGGGGAGAGAGGTTGCTTTAAGAATGCCATGGTAATCCAGGCACTGGTGGTTCAAACCTGTAATCCTAGCTAATCAGGAGGCTAAGATCTAAGGATGGAGATTTGAAGCCAGCCTAGACAGAAAAATCCATGAGTTTCTTTTCTCTAATTAACCAGAAAATTTTCAAAACTGAATATATGGCTCAAGTAGCTATATTCTAGTCTAAAGCGATAAAAAAAAAAAAGCCAAACGGGAGGGAGTTCAAACACCAGTATTGACAACAAACAAACAAAACAAAGAAAGAGCACTGGTCTTAAAACGTGAACTAAGAGAAGATAACAAAGGAACTTGGACAGGAATTATTATAGCATTAATATTATGTCTTAAAAACAACGATCTACAAAAGCTCAAAACTAAATTGCAACTCATTCAAGCTGTCCATTCTAGCTGTATAAACTAAGTCAGAGGAAGCCATCAAGAGAACACACACACAGCTTCACATACTGTGACTCTAAATCAGCTCACCAGACATTGCTTCACTCATGGAAAACACTTGAAACAAAGAAGCGAGTAGGTAGCCAAAAGCAAAGAGATGCCTCTGGCCTTAAGCAAAGTATTTTTAAACTCTCTATTTTCAAATTAGGAATAATAAGATCTAGTTTAAAGTCATTATGACATTTAAAAAGACAATGATTAATGAAAAATTGAGGATTCCAAACTACGAGTTGTTTTCCTTGTCTGCTTGTGAAGTTGGGAGCAAAAAATACTCTGAAGTTGCACTAGAAGGAGGTGGGGGGTGAGGGGAGGCTGGGAAGGGATGGGAAGGGGAAACAAAGGAGGAGGC
>NW_012269866.1:8207-12809 GCF_000151885.1 Dipodomys ordii
AGGTGGCTCAGTGGTAGAGCGCTTGCCTTGCATGCATGAGGCCCTGGGTTCGATTCCTCAGCACCACATAAGCAAAAAGAAAAAAACCCAGAAGTGGCGCTGTGACTCAAGTGGTAGAGCGCTAGCCTTGAGCTGAAGAGCTGAGGGACAGCGCCCAGGCCTAGAGTTCAGGCCCATGACCGGACCCAAAAAAACAAAAAAAGAAGTAGATGTTGGTCATACACTACCAGCCAAGCAATTAAAAACACAGAAAACTACCCTCTGCTGGTGCCTCACATCTATAATCCTGAGATCTAAGGATCCCTATTCAAAGCCAGCCCAAGCAGGAAACTCATAAGACTATTATTAACCACCAAAATGCTGGAAATGGAGCTGTGGCTCAGGTGGTAGAGTGTCAGCTTTAAGCAATAAAGCTAAGGTACAGGGCTCAAATCCTGAGTTCAAGTCCCAGTACCAACACACAAAAAGACAGAAACTAAGGGAAGCTTGCAATGTTTGGTCTTCAGTATTAGCAAATATAATTCAGCACCTGGTAGAAAAACAGTATGACCTTCAATCAATAATGGCAAGTTTAAAATCTATTAACTTCAACTTTAAAAATAGAACCTAAATATGGATGATACCACACACCATGAAACAAGTCTGAATATATTGTAGTTTCATCATTATGCAGTAAATGGTCCCTAAAATGAAAATAAATTAGGAGTCTAATGCAAAATATTTCAAATCAATTAGACTTGAACATTTAAAATGATGCTCAATAATACATTAAGAAAAATCAGAACAGAAATATGAAATAGTTCAAAATATATGTACAAATTCAAATACGTAGACATAAACAGAATATATTGAAAGAATGCATTTTAGAAGCCTCTTCTGAATATAACAAATTAGCGGTGAACAAATGCAAGGTTTCCAAGTTCTTGGATTGAAAGATCCAACAACAAAAAGCATCTGTTTTGTTTTAATATAAATTTAAGTCAATACTCTCAAACCAGCTCTTCTTCTTTCTCCTCCTCTTTTCTCCTCCTCCTCCTCCTCCTTTCTCCTTTTCTCCTCTCCGTCCACCCTTTTGTCTTCTTTTTTCTCCTCTTCCTGCTACTCCTTATCTTTCTTCTTTTTATCTTCTTTTTCTCCTTCTTGTTTTTCTCATGCTAAAAACTCAAAGGCAGACTTTACCTAGACAGGATAAATTCTTCTAGAACCTATGAGTGGGAGAAGTTGAATAATGATGATCAAAATTCAAACACAAAAACAAAGGATTGTCCAACTAAAGTCTACAAATTTGTTTAGCTTAAGGCCTTTGTGCTTGCTTAACTTTCCTGCTCACAACTGACATTCTATCACCTGAGTCATACTTCCAGTCATACATTTTTTCTTTTGCATTGTATTTTTACTTTTTTCATATTTTAAATACTTAATTATTTTTATTCATATACACTAATGGTACAAGAGGAGTGTTTCACTGTGACATTTCCATATCTGTATACAATGTATCCCAATCAAACTCCCCCTCTGTTACTCTCTAAGACTCCCCCTCTGCAGCTATGTCAAAACGTGTCCTTCTTCTAGATTCATTGATAAACATAAACTACATGAACCATATTTATCCTCGTTTGCCTTCTCCATTCACCTTTCCTCATCCTGTTGACATCCTTGTGACAGAACGTTACTTTCCTATCATAATTTTTAAAAAATTATTGTAAAGTTGGTAAACAGGGGAATTACAGGTACATAAATAAGGTAAAGAGTACATTTCTTTTGCAACACTCTTACCCCTTCCCTCATTTTCTAGCGCTTCCCCCTCCCCACTACCCTTCCCCAAAGTTGTAAAGTTCAATTTCAACACAGTGTCTAGTGAGTATCATTGTTGCATTTGTCCAGGTGTTTCTGTGATTCCCTTTCTCTTTCACAGATCAGATAAGTTTATATACAAGACAAAGTATACAGAAAACTTAAACAGAAAAAAAGTAGAAATAACTGCATACAGGACATAATATGAACCTCTTATCTCCACTTCTTGGAGTTCATTTTGATACATTTCATTATGTATTGTCCTATGTACTTAGCAATTGGGCTATTGTGATCTCCTGCTAAGAATACCATAGACATTCTAGCTATTACAAATGAGGGAAAACATGCAACTTATTTCTTTGGGCCTGATTTGCTTCACTTAATATAATTTTTTTCCAGTTCTTTCCATTTCCTTACAAATGGGGCAATGTCATTTTTTCTGATGGAAGCATAGAAATTCCATTGTGTATATATAGGACATCTTCTTGACCCATTCATCTACTGAGGGGTACATGGGTTAGTTCCATATCTTAGCTATGGTAAATAATGCTGCAATGAACATGGTTGTAAGATTCTACCTTACTCCAGTCATACATTTTGCTAGTTAATTGGAGGAGTCTCTTGGACTTTCCTGACTCAGCTGACTTTAAACTTCATCCTCTGAATTTCAGCCCCCTGAGTAGCTAAGATGACAGGCATGAGCCATCAGTACACAGCTAGGGGAAAAAATCAATAGGTTCATATTTACTAATATTTATAAGACCTGTCTAAGTAATTCTGTTTGAAACACTTTTTTCTTCCATTGTAATGGAAACTATTGAGACAAGTTTTAACTCTGCCCATATGTTAAAGATGAGGAATCTAAGTCAAGGAGAGTTTACAGAATTTCTAAAAGGCCCCAGCCTGATGAATGGAGTTAACTCTGCTGTACAACATTTTTGCTCAAGAATTCATGTAGTTAGATCATAAATTTGCAAGACATTGACAATTTAAGAAACTGGCTATTGCGTAAAGGAAATGACTAGAGAATTGAATTACTGTAAAAATAAGATTACCCTAGAGCCTTCAGCAAAATAGCACAGTAAAATATTGCCTCCTGCTTGATTTCTTTAAATCAATTGAAACCATGGAAAGAAAAAGCAAACAAGCATATTCCTTAATGTCTGAACCACAATGAAATTAAAAGAGGTACCACAACCAGGTTCTGGTGGCTCATGCTTGTAATCCTAGCTACTCAGGAGGCTGAGATCTAAGAATAACACTTCAGAACCAGCTGAGGCAGAAAAGTCTGTGAGACTCATGTTTTCGATTAATCACCAAAAATTGAAGCCAGAAGTGGAGCTGTGACTCAAGTGGTAAAGTGCTAGCCTTGAGCAAAAAAAGCTAATGGACAGTGCCCTAGGCCCCTGAGTTCAAGCCCCAGAACTGGCACCAAAAATAAAGAAAAGATGTACCACAACATAAACCAACCTGTGAGCATGGCAGTTGGCTACCGAGAAGGTAAGAAGGAATAAGAAGTTAGGAGGGATTCCTTTTTCGGGGTTCATTTCAATAAGCATCATTTTATATGACCTTATGCACATAGCTACTGAGCCCTGGCAATCTTCTCCTAAGAATACCCTCCTTTGTTCTCACTGTGTGAATGTTTAAACTGCTGATTAATTAATCATGAACAGGTGTAATTATTTGTCTTTTACTATCCATTGCATTCACTTGTAGATTTATAGGCACATTCTAATTATTACAGATGAGGGAAACCATGCAGCCTATGTTTCTTTGGGTCTGGCTTACTTCGTTTAGTATATTTTTTCTAAGTCTTTCCATTTCCTTATGAATGGGGCAATGGCATCCTCCATGTTGGAAGTATAGAACAATTAAAAGGGGAAAAAAACTGTTGGAAATAGAATTAACATGGAAAAAGGCTCAAGGGAAATGTGTGTCATGAAATGATTTTCTAAAAGATCATAAAGTGTTAAAGATAGGGCTGGGAAGGTGGCTCAGTGGTAGAGCGCTTGCCTTGCATGCATGAAGCCCTGGGTTCGATTCCTTAGCACCACATAAGCAAAAAGAAAAAAGCCGGAAGTGGCCTGTGGCTCAAGTGGTAGAGCGCTAGCCTTGAGCAGAAGAGTTGAGGGACAGCGCCCAGGCCCAGAGTTCAGGCCTCACGACCGGACCCCCCCATAAAGTCTTAAAGATAAAAAGATAGTTCTAGAAGCCAGATGCATGATCTCTGGAAAAATCAGTTCTATTAATGGAGGAGCTAAACAGAAAATGCATATTAACATGCAATATAGTACAATTTTTCTAAAAGAAAGAAAGCCTTGAACCTGGATGGGAAAGTGAGTGTTTGCACAGGGAAAAAATAATGATAGTTACCAATATTAAGAAATACTCTAGTGACATAACAATTTATAATATAATTTATAATATAAACACAAAGCTACTCCATCCTAAGAGGATGTACCTCAGTTACTATTTTTGTTTGTTTATATTAAACAAAAATAGACAAAAATATGTTTATCATTTCATACATGGAAACTACATTCCAATGTCTAAGAAACTATAGTTTGAAAAATATTCATAAAATGAGAGTAGGGTAGAGGGAAGGAGAGGGAGTAAGAAGACAGAGGGACAGGAAGAGAGGGAGAATGGAGATATAGACAGGCTGAAGGGTAAAGGAACCACTGATTTTCATTTTTAAGAAAATAATTATAGGGCTGGGAAGATGGCTCAGTGGTAGAGCACTTGCCTTGCATGCCTGAGGCCCTGGGTTCGATTCCTCAGCACCACATAAGCAAAAAGAAAAAA
>NW_012269867.1:0-3566 GCF_000151885.1 Dipodomys ordii
CTCAGATCTCAGCCTCCTGAGTAGCTAGGATTACAGGCGTGAGCCACCAGCGCCCGGCTGGACTGTGATTTTTCTATTTACACTTCCCAGATAGCTAGGGTGACAAGGATGTACACTGGGCTTTATTGGTTAAGGAGGAGTCTCTGACTTTTTTTGCCTGGGCTGGCCTGAACTGTGATCCTTCCAAGTAGCTGGGACTGTAGGTGTGAGCCACTGTACCTGATCCAGGATTCCCTTTGATCAGATTTCAGTTACTCACTGGCCATTTTCAGAATGAATAATATGACAAAGTTGTCATGTCTCTTTACTCTTTTTCCTCTCCACCCCTTCCCCTTCCCCAGACTTCCCTGAATTGCTACCACCACCACCCTCCTCTGTCCCTTGTTGCTGTGTCCACTTTCAGACCTTGGGCTTCTCATTTTCTGTCCTCTCTGCAGCAGGTCTGATGGGATTATAGAAGAGAGAATACAAAGTAGAACTTTTCAAGAGTATAGCCCTGCTCATATGGATGCTGTCTCTGTGGTCGCTGCTCTGAACTCAGACCTTTGTGTCTCTGGGGGAAAAGATAAGGTGAGCTTTGCTGTGTCCCCAAGAAGCCAACTCACTACAGGAAGGAAGGATGCTTTCAGAGGAAAGCCTTTTCTGTTTACGTGCTTCTGAGAAATTGAATCCAGGGCTTCATGTATACTAGGCAAGTACACTACCACTCCCAGCCTCAACTTTACATTTTTTTAAATTTATTTTTTATTTTCAATTGTGGGGCTTGAACTCTGGGCCTGGGCATAGTCCCTCAGCTCTTCAGCTCAAGGCTAGAGCTCTACCACTTGAGCTACAGCGCCACTTCTGGCTTTTTCTGTGGTACTAAGGAATTGAACCCAGGGCTTCATGCATGCAAGGCCAGCACTCTACTACTGAACCACTTTCCCAGCCTCTAAACTTCACATTTTTTGAACTTTAGTTTCAGTGTCTGTTCCATGAGGATCATAACACCAATCTCATATGGCCCTTGCAAGGATTAATTAAATGAGAGAACATATGTAAGAGCCTTAACTCTGTTCCAGGCCACCTGTATGCTTTTTATAACCACAGGCATTATTCCAACTAAGCTATTTTTATGACAACATGCAGACATATGAGTTGTTGGCAAAAGGCACATTCTAGTCTCTTCTCTTTTGCCAGCGTCTACATTGGCGTTATACCATGATTCTTCCCTTGTAGGTTTTGGACTTGCCTCCCAGGGTCATTTTGATTCTGATCGCTTTCACCCCTTCATATTAGGATCTAGCCAGTGCTTGCTGCTAGGATATTGGTAACAGAAATGCTCATTGCTTTTGAAGTGAATCATACATTTCAGTAGTGTTTTAGAAATCTATAGCTTGTGTACTGCACTTTGCTTGTTCTAAGATACATGTACTTTCAAACTCTGAACACCTCAAATCAGGATACATGTATGTATTATAACTTAGTTGATACAGTTTGTCTTAACATTTATATCATATTAAGTCATAAGAAACTGGTATTATGTCAAGTGCAACAGGACACTGTGGAAACTTCAGAAAATGCTTTAAAATCAAAGAAATGCTTACAGTAAAATATTCAAGTACACCACTAGAAGAAGAATGGAGAGAGAAATTTTGACAGTGATTCTCTTTGGTAGGTGAGATTATGTTGAGGTTTTTCAAATTAAAAAAAATAATTTGTTCCATAGTCATGTGAATATTCTTTTTTTTTTTTTTGTCGGTCATGGGGCTTGAACTCTGGGCCTGGGCGCTGTCCCTCAGCTCTTCAGCTCAAGGCGAGCGCTCTACCACTTGAGCTACAGCGCCACTTCCGGTTTTCTGGTGGTTTATTGGAGATAGGAGTCTCACGGTCTCTCCTGCCTGGGCTGGCTTTGAACCGGGATCCTCAGATCTCAGCCTCCTGAGTAGCTAGGATTACAGGCGTGAGCCACCAGCGCCCGGCCTCATGTGAATATTCTTGACAGTATTGAACTGTACATTTAAAATTAGTTTAAAGAGGGCTGGGAAGGTGGCTCAGTGTTTGCCTTGCATGCATGAGGCCCTGGGTTTGATTCCTCAGCACCACATAAGCAGAAAAAACCGGAAGTGGCACTGTGGCTCAAGTAGTAGAGCACTAGCCTTGAGTTGAAGAGCTGAAGGACAGCGCCTAGGCCCAGAGTTCAGGCCCCATGACCGACAAAAAAAAAAAAAAAAAGTTTAAATAGTAAGCTGGTTACCAGTGGCTCATGCTTGTAATCCTAGCTACTCAGGAGGCTGAGATCTAAGGATCACAATTTAAAGTCCCCATGAGACTCTTATCTCCAATTAGCCACCTGAAACAGGGAGTGGAGCTGTGGCTCAAAGTGGTAGAATGGTAGCCTTGAAGAAAAGAGCTCATCAACAGCACCCAGGTCCTGAGTTCAAGCCCCATGATCTGCCAAAAACAACAACTAAAAAAGCTAAAAGAAAGTGCAGTATAGTAGCCTTAATAGAAAATGGAGGCGTAAACTGTTTTCCTGACTCCTGCAGACTGTTGTGGCCTATAACTGGAAAACGGGAAATGTGGTGAAGAGGTTCAAAGGACATGAACGTGATGTCACCAAGGTAATTGTCAAATGACTATTCTGGTGGGATCTGGAACTGAACAGAGATAGCTAGCAGATAGGAGAATGACTGAGCACTCAGTGTCAGGAAAACTGTGAAACTTCCTGCCCGACTCCAGAAAGAGTGGAGCATGGCATCAAACAAAAATGAAATGTGGAAATCTATGCACACAGTGGAATACTATTCAGCCTCAGAAAAGCAATGACACCCTGGGTGTAGAATGAAATTGAGGTATCTCAGTGGTAGAATGCCTGCTAGCATGTGTGAGACTCTAGCCTCAGTCCCTAGCCCTGCAAATGAATAAATGAATAAAACAAAAAGGAAGGGAGAAAGAGAAAAAAGCAAGCAAGAAATGAAGGGAGGGAGGGGGATGGAAAGGAAGAGAGGGAGGGAGGGAAGAAGAAAGGAAGGAAGGAAGGAAGGAAGGAAGGAGGAAAGGAAGAGAGGGAGGGAGGGAAGAAGAAAGGAAGGAAGGAAGGAAGGAAGGAAGGAGGGAGGGAAGGAAGGAGGAAGGGAGGGAAATTTCAGTACCTATTACTATGTGGTAAGTGCAGAGAGCACTATGCTTAGTGAGTGAAGCCAGGCAGGAGAGGACAAATACTGTATCACCCTTTTCCTGAGGTACTAATAGCCCAGCAGAGAGAGAAAATAGAATGAACTAGTAGTAACAGGCCAGGAAGAGGAGAATATAAGAGAGTTCTGGCTATAGTGAGAAAGGTGTAGAAATGTGTGATGGTGATGGTTGTATAACACTGGGAATGCACTTAATAGCCCTGAATTGTAACTTAGAATGCTTAAAATGGTAACTTTCATTACACACACACACACACACACACACGTATAAATAGATACTGCCTCTTTGAAAACCAAGTGCAATGAAAGTGATTGCGACATAAAGTAATGGATGAGACGTGACCGCGGCCTCGGGAGCGGCCGGTCGCGGAGCGGCGCGGGGTCTCGCGC
>NW_012269868.1:0-317 GCF_000151885.1 Dipodomys ordii
GAGCTGAGGGACAGCACCCAGGCCCAGAGTTCAGGCTCCATGACCAACAAAAAAAATATTTTATTGTTATTGTAAAAATGATGTATGGAGGGGTTGCAGTTACATAAATCTGGTAATGAGTACATTTCTTTTTGAACCATGTCACCTCTTCCCTCATTTTCTCCCAGTTTTTCCCTCCCGACCCTCCTACCTACAAGTTGTATGGTTCATTTTCAACATAGTTTCTAGTGAGTATCATTGCCTTTGATCACCCTTTGTCTGTGACCCCTTAGATAAACTGCCATACACGACAAAAGGTACAGAAAACAAAAGCAGCA
>NW_012269868.1:4342-6666 GCF_000151885.1 Dipodomys ordii
TTTTTTCTTTCATGCATGTGTTTCTAATGCATTTATAAGATTATCTCTTTATTGCTTTGTATGTCCCTCCCCCACAGTATAACCCCTGCTTTCGCTGTATTTGATGTGGGTATAATTTGTGGAGGGGAAGGGGAAAAACAAATCGTTTAAATAGGGATACAGGTGGACCCATTGCAACAATGAGATGTACAGGTCATTATGTCAAAAACGAACTTTACAACTTTGGTGTGGGGGAGAGGGCAAGATTGGGTGGGGGGGCAGGGGGAGGATGGGAAGGGATGGGAAGGGGAAACAAAGGAGGAGGCTACAATGCTTGATAAGAAATGTACTCATTATTTTTCCCATGTAATTGTAACTCCTCTGTACTGTATTTTCACAATTAAAAAAGCCATTTTGTTTGACTTTTTCTTCTTTAAGAAGTAACATCTTGTCAATTTTCTTAAGAGAACTTCAATATATTCAGTTTAATAGCTATTGATTAAGTGCCATCTTGTCTCAGACACTTGAGTTAGTCTTGGGAAAGACATATGTGTCCTCCTTCTGTGTGAATCTCACACTTTCATGGAGTTTATGTAAAATAAGCAGACAAATAAGGTATTATCAGACATGTTACATTAGAGAATACAGACTGTTATATAAAGAAACTCCTAGAAAAGGGTATACAAATGAAGAGAGGAAGGCAGAGGAAAATACCATGAAAAAACTCAAGGAAGGCATATCTTACAAAATTAAGAAAATTGAGGAGAGGAATAGAGATGGGAAGGATGTGAAGAACAATGAAAAGGGTGTCATCAATAAATAGTCATTTTATTCATAACTGATTTGTTGAAGGAAACTTCTTTGTACAACTACTTTATAATAATATTTTTCAAAAATCAAAAAAGTCCAGTTAGTCACTGATTGCTCATGCCTTTAGTTGTAGCTACTCAAGAGGCTGATATCTGAAGACTGAGGCTCAAAGCTAGCCTCAGAAGAAAAGTTCATGAGACTCTTATCTCCAATTAACCAATTAGCTAGAAATGGAGATGTGGCTCAAGTGATAGATCACTGGCCTTGAATAAAAAAGCTATTTAAATAAGACAATATCATGTGTTCAAGCCCCAGTACTAGAAGAAGAAAGAGAAAGAGAAAGAAAGAGACAGAGACTGGAATAAAGGAAGGAAGGAGAAAGAAAGTAAGAAAGAAAAAAAGAAAGGAAGGAAGGAAGGAAGGAAGGAAATCCCAGCCATAGAGGAAATGCTAATGTCAGGCTAGAAACATAGGAAAGAGGACTTGGAGTTGTCAGGTTTGGGCAGAGGAGCAGGAAGGAAGAAGTGCAGAGTGGGTTGAATAAACAAGAAAATAAACTGGGAAAGTCTAGCTGTGAACACAGAGAGGGCCCTTCTTAGTCAAAGGTGTTGTTCTATGTAAAGGCTTTAGGATGTTAAGACTAAAGGGAAGCTGCAAATGTAGATGACATCATAGTGCAGATGATTAGGTCTGTCCTTTAGAAAGATTCCCCTGACTCATAGTATATGATTATCATTGCCATTGTTAGGCAGACAAATATTGCAGGTGGAATGGTCACAGAAATAGGAAGCAAGTACCTTTGGTGCCTGCAAATCTGGTCACATCAGTAAGAGAATAAGTGAGTCGGGGGTAATCACTTCTATTTTTTTTAATTGTGAAAATACTGTACAGAGGGGTTACAGTTACATGGGCAAGATAACGAGTACATTTCTTATCAAGCATTGTTGCCTCCTCCTTTGTTTCCCCTTTCCATCCCTTCCCATCTTCCCCCTCCCCCCCTTTCCCACCCCCAGACAAAGTTGTAAAGTTCATTTTGGACATAACGACTTGTTCATCTCATTGTTGCAATTGGTCCACCTGTATTCCTATTTAAACAACCTGTTTTTTCCCTTCCCCTCCACAAAGTATACCAACATCAAATACAGTGAAAACAGGGCTTATACCATGGGGGAGGGACACACAAAGCAACAAAGAAATCAGAAGAAATGCTCAACCTCTCTATCCATAAAAGAAATGCAAATAAAAACAACACTGAGATACCATCTCACCCCAGTTAGAATGGCTATAATCAAGAACTCTAATAACAGATGCTGGAGGGAATGTGGACAGAAGGGACTCTTACTGCATTGTTGGTGGGAGTGTAAACTTGTTCAACCACTTTGGAAAGTAGTATGGAGGTTCCTCAAATGACTCCACATAGAGCTCCCCTATGAACCAGCAATCCCACTTTTGGACATTTACCCAAATGATCACAAACAAGACCATACTAAAGCTACTAGGACAACTATGTTTATTGCAGCATTATTTACTATAGC
>NW_012269869.1:0-1581 GCF_000151885.1 Dipodomys ordii
GGGGCCGCCCTCCTCAGCCCTCAGCAGCCTTTCAGAGGCGAGGCCCACCAAGGGCCAGAGAAACCCCAGGAATTTCCAGCGCCTACCAGCCCTGGACTCAGTTTCCCATTGGCTGCTCAGCCCCTGGAAACTTTGGAGGTATCCTGGACAGCGCCCCTTCCCTACAGCACAGAAGAGCTTGCCCGGGTCTATGGCGTGTCTGGGGATGAAGACCCCTCCAGCCTGGACAAGTATCTTCTCGGGGAACCTACATTGCCAGACCTGCACAGCCCTGAACCCTAGGACAACATCTCCATGCTTTAGCCAGGAGCTCACTCCACTCTCTGCCCAAGATACACATCACCTTACCCCTGAGCTCCCTTCTCCTCAAGGAATACAGAAGAAATGACTCTACCTAGCAGAGCACTGGAGCCTCACAATGGTTATCCTAGCTACTCAGAAGGCTGATACCTGGAGGACTCAGGTTACAAGTCAGCCTAACCAGGAAAGTCCATGGTATTCTTGTCTCCAATCAACTAGTCCAAAGATGCAAATAGAGCTGTGGCTCAAGTGCTAAAGTGTCTGCCAAGCAAGCAAAGGCCCAGAGTTCAAACCCCAGCATTCAGAAAAGGAAGAAATGGGGCTGGGCATGTGACCATGTGGTGGACTGCTTGCCTAGCATGCTTGAAGTCCTGAGTTCCACTCTTCATTACCACAAAAAAAAAAAAGGCAGGAAGTGGCGCTGTAGCTCAAGTGGTAGAGCCCTCGCCTTGAGCTGAAGAGATGAGGGACAGGGCCCA
Organism: Dipodomys ordii; assembly: GCF_000151885.1. Lineage (NCBI taxonomy): Eukaryota > Metazoa > Chordata > Mammalia > Rodentia > Heteromyidae > Dipodomys > Dipodomys ordii. Next base: position 780 of record NW_012269869.1, read on the forward strand.
GGCCCAGAGTTCAAGCCCCAAGACCGACAAAAAAAATAAAAAAACAAAGAAAATGTAAGCCTGTGTGTTTGTGTGTATCCCAAAATTCTCTAAGAAATAAGAGATCCTGTCTGTGATTAAAGAAAGGCTGAGGGAAATACTCATGTACTTATTGCCTTCATTCTGTAAGTGTAACCCCTTGTTCATCACTTTTCAATAAACAAATAAAATCCAAGAAAGACTGGAGAGTGAATTTCTCTTGAAGAATAGCAGGAAGGAGGGAGTAGGGAGATTCTGGGATTAGGGAGGGTCCCAGACCTTGAGTTCAAGTCCCTGGACCAGAAGAAAACCAAACAAAAAACAGATATGTGTACATAAATAAATATATTTATTTATTTATTTATATTTATATACATGTATACATGTCTTTTGCCGGTTTATAAATATCTAGCTACCTACCTGGTAATCTAGCTCAGTATTCCCAATTATCTGTAGAGAAGAAAGATTCTCAGGAGTGAGGGAAGAAAGTCTGAGGAGTGGAAGTTGTCTGCAGGAAGGGCCTCAGGGAGGGGAAGGGCAGGGAAGAGACTAGGGAGGGGAGGAGACTAGGGAGGGTCCCAGAGGGTGGAGACCACCAGCATTTTGCTGAAATACTGACTGGGTAGGCTCTGTGGGCACTGAGCTGTGGAGCTCAGGCACAACTCACCTGGCTGCTACAGCAGACACGGCCAAGGCAGCCATGGCAGAGCAGCTGAGAGCCCATCGCAAGAGCCGCACCAGGTTCACACAGCACCAGCTACAGGAGCTGAGAGCCGCCTTCAAA
>NW_012269869.1:2929-3888 GCF_000151885.1 Dipodomys ordii
GGAGGAGGAGGAGGAGGAGGCCGAGGAGGAGGAGGAGGAAGAGATATGACGAAGGAGGAAGGGAAACTTTATCTGAAGACAGTATTCTCTTGAATACATTCAAATCTCAATTACACTTGGCCACACATGCTATCAAACACCAAATTGGCACCTTAAGCCCTCACAAAAGGGACAGAGGACTGGCCATAAAGGGCCCTCAGAGGGACTCAGTGTCCTGTACACCAAAGAGGGCTACACAGCTAGATAGGAGCCCATGGCTCAGGCCTGTAATACTAGCTGCTTGGAAGGCTAGGATCAGAAGATGGCAGTTCAAAGCCATCCAGAAAAGCAAAGTGTGTGAGACTTATTGCCAAGGAAGGACCAAAAAGGCAGAAGTGGAATGGTAGCTATCCGTCATTGCCCAGGCAATGAGATATAACCAAGGAATTAACAAAAAAACAAAGAAAATATATGCCTGTGAGTGTGTATTTCTGTGTGTGTATGTGTATCCCAAAATTCTCTAAGAAGTAAGAGATCCTGTCTGTGATTAAAGAAAGGCTGAGGGAAATACTAATGTACTTATTGCCTTCATTCTGTAAATGTAATCCCTTGTTCATCACCTTTTCAATAAACAAGTAAACAACCAAGAAAGACTGAGGAGTGGAAGTTCTCTTGAGGAATAGCAGGAAGGTAGGAATAGGGTGATTCACAGATAAGGGAGGGTCCCAGGACTTGAGTTCAAGCCTCTGGACCAGCACAAAACCATACAAACAATGGATATATGCACATATATATATATTTATATAAATATATATATATATATATTTATATACACGTCTTCCCAGGTATATAAGTATCAAGCTAGCTAGCTGGTAATCTTGCTCCGTATTCCCAATTATCTGTAGAGAGGAAAGATTCCCAGGAGTGAGGGAAGAAAGTCTGAGGAGTGGAAGTTGTCTGGAGGAAGGGCCCCAGGGAGG
>NW_012269870.1:0-3124 GCF_000151885.1 Dipodomys ordii
CGGACTTTCCTGCCTGGGCTGGCTTTGAACCGCAATCCTCAGATCTCAGCCTCCTGAGTAGCTAGGATTACAGGCATGAGCCACCAGCGCCTGGCTCTTATTTCCATTTTTATTCTGCCTGGACACCAGGGAGCTGAGGAAGGGACCCAGAGATAGAGAGGGGTCAAGAGGGTAGTGAGGAAAGATTTAAAAAAAAAAAAGGCTGTGCCAAGAAGGTATGTAGGGGGTGAAGAAGGAGGGTCTAAGTCAAGGGAAAGCAGAGGGAGCTGGGGAGATGGAGGCCTGGAGTGGGCCAGACATGTGGGTAAGGTTCCAGGAGCTGGGAGGTTATCAGGGTTGTGGAAGATTGTCCTGGAGAGCAGAGGAATAGGCACAGGGTGGTAGGAGGGAGGTAAGAGGTCAGGAAAGAAGGTAAATGTTAGGAGTTAAGGATTTAGGGAGGTGGGTAGGATCCTGGGAAGTTTATATGGTCTTGAGGATAGGTGTTGGCCAGGGAGGAGTTTGGTAGAGGTCTGGATAGTGGATAAGCTTCAGAGTGTTAGAGTGGTTTGGAGGTAGAGAGAGGTTAGAGGGACAGGAAGAGGTAAAGAGGAGTCAAGGTAGTGAAAAGGGCTCAGAAGGGTCAGAGGTGGGGACAGGCTGGTGGGGGTGTTAGGAGGAAAGGGAGGATCAGGGAAGGGGGAGGGAATCCAGGTGTGGGTCAGGCAGGCAGGGAGTTGTAGAAGAGTCACAGAGGTAGGGAGTGATTTTGGAGCCATCAATTAGTAAAAATTTCTGAGACGAGATAGTAGGAAACAAAGGTTTATTTGCTCTATTCGGCTGTGCTAAGGGATGCTGTAGCACCTGGAGAAATGTCTTGTGTGTGACACTGTGGGGCCAGAGGCATATTTCCATGGGGTTACTGTGCTTGCTGCTGATTGGTCTTTTCTTTCTCATGGACCCTATGGGTGACTGGTTTTCCTTTTCTGTGGATTGTACTTTGTTGGACATTTCACCTGCTTCCTCATCCCACCTGGCCGTTGGCATTTTATGTCTGCCACAGCTGCATAACAGGGACTTCCTCCCACATCCCCCCTGCCAGAGCAACAAAACTAGTCCTGGTTCCAGTGGGACGGAGGTCTCATCTTCGTAAAACTGCTTCAAGCTGGGCAGGGCTGTAGAGATGTCCCTGCCTATTTATTTGTTGTTCTGGCAGAGGGTCCTGGGGTAGTCTGGAAGGCCATGGCAGGGCTAACGGGGCTCTGGAATAAAACTGGACAGAGCTTTGGTCCAGGTGGATGAGGGGTACCAGGCAATGAATGGCACTGCCCGGAATCCATGCTGGAACATCGTCTATAGTTGTGTGACCTGGAAATGAGAGGAAAGGAATGGTGAGAAAATGAAGGATGCAAAGTCTAATAAGGAAAAGTAAGAGGGAAATGGAAGGTCCTGAGGAAGAGGAACCACAAAACCCATGGGCAGGAGCTTTCCCGTGAGATCCATCCTGAAGAGATGGTTGTCAAAGTGGAGAAGCCAGGTGGGTTAACTTGTGTTAGACTGAATCTCCCCCAATCAGCCATCTCCCCCAAACATTACACAGGCTCCCCTGGGTGGCAGTGAGCCTACGAAAACTCTCTTTTTTTTAATTGAGATTAAGTGATTACATAAATTTCACGTATTTCACAGTATTATAGAATAGTGACACTTAAAGTCCCATATTTTAACCTTCACAAGGCAAATTGTCATTATCATGGTCTATAAAGTTTGTGAATTCTATGAGCTTTGACAACACAACTATTTCTCCCACATCAGATGATATTTACATTTCCTTCCTTTTGCTTAGTGTAGGCTGTTCCCTCTTTTCCTCTCATTCCCTCCCTCCCATTGCTGCCTTTAATTGCTTAGTTCATTTTCATCAATGTCCAGTGCTGCTGATGGGCCCCTCTGTTGTATATTTTCCTGTTTCATTCTGATTCTATGTCCTCCTCCTAGCTTCCCTCCATTGTGCACATGTATATACCATATATGTGGTCAAGAACATGGAGTCATTTAGTAATGATATGACAAAATGAGTGGAAGTCCTTTGTTTCTTGAGTCCTGTTTATTTTGTCCTATCTCCTTGCATTTTGGCTTTAGCATCTACATATCAGGGAGACCATGTGCAGTTTGTCTCTTTGCTCTTAGCTTACCTCACTCAAAATGATTTGCTCTAGTTCTACCCATTTCCCTGCAAATGACATTATTTTTGTCCTTTCTAATGGCTGCATAATAATTCATTGTATATAGGTACCACAATTTTTGGACCCAATCATCAGTAATGGGACATCCTGGTTGTTTCCATATCTTGGCTATTGTGAACAGTACTGCATTGAACATGGAGGTGCATGTGTTCTTGTATACTGGTTCCTGTTGCTCCTAGATGCTTAGGAGTGGTATGGTTGGGTCATAGGGGAAGGTCTATATTTAGCTTTCTGAGGTACCTCCAGACTGCTTTCCAAAGTGGTTGTATTAGTATACATTCCCACCAGCAATGCACTCTTGTTCTGTAGGATCATGCCTGCTGAGGCATCAATGTGTGCCTATATATGGGTGTGGGTTTGGGCTATGGTGTCTAGGGCACTGGTTACCTATGGAGACAGGTGTTCATAGACCAAGGAAGAAGACAATTATCACATGTATTCCAGTGCCTGGTCTTATTCCCAGGAGTATAAGCAGGAGGATCCCCTGGACAACACTCCTGTTTCTAAGAGACTGTCAATGCCCAGACACTGGGAGGGCATCGGGGTTTTTCCTGATGCTATAGGAACAGCAGATGCTAGAGATGCTAGGTGGGAGGCCTTCGCCAGCTGCAGGGGAGACTGCAATTATAACATGGGCTTTAGCACCAGGCAGCCACACTTAGAATACATTTCTTGTTGTTGTTTGTTGTTTTTGGTCGGTCATGGGGCCTGAATTCTGGGCCTGAGCACTGTCCCTCAGTTTTTCAGCTCAAGGCTTGTGCTCTACCACTTGAGCCACAGCGCCACTTCCGGCTTTTCCTGCTTATGTGGTGCTGAGGAATTGAACCCAGGGTTCCATGCATGCAAGGCAAGCACTCTATCACTGAGTCAACCTCCCAGACCACACATTTCTTTTTTTTTTTTTT
>NW_012269870.1:8164-10408 GCF_000151885.1 Dipodomys ordii
TATCTGTGAGTCACGTGGTGGCCAGGCGGTGTATACCCCATGGATGACACAGCCACACAGTGCTGGGGACTGCGCCACAGTCCCCTGAGCCCCCTCACAGAGAATGTCCACAAAGGCAATGTCAAAAGACTTAGAATTGCCACGGTCAAAATTATAATAGTAAACAAATAAAAACCAAAAACAATTCCATCTCGGATCATAACCCTTGAGGTCAGTCCTTGTGAGGAGCGGCATTGCCTTAGTACCGGAAGCTCTCCTGGTCACTCGTAGGGAGACATGGCTGTAAGCCTGCCACAGGCTGCCAGGGTGCAGTGTGGGCTGCAAGGACACCCACGTGACAGAGAGTTTCCCAAGGAGACTTCTACCCGGCTGGCTTTGGTATTTGGTAATGCTAATGTAGACAGAGACAAAACCCAGGACACCCAAGGGCACCCCCATGCGACTGGGAGAATCCCACCACATTCAGAGAAGAGTGGCCTGTCATGCCCAGGCAAAGTGGGTGCTGCCCCGTGTGATCAAAGCCTTCCACACAATGGAGAACTCTGGAAACATCTTCCTCATCATGGAACATGGGAGTTTGGGGGACCCTCAAGACCGCAGTTACCCTCTAACATGATGGGGTGGGGAGCCCCAAGTTGTCCTGCCAACTCCCTGTGCTCTAACAGCTACTGCCACGAACAGGGCATTATAGTGCAGAGATCTGAAACCCGAGAACATCCTGGTATCACAATCAGCGACTTTGGGCTAAAGGATGTGCTTAAAGCTGGGTACAAACTAGAAGACTTGTATGGCGAGGTGGTGGCCTGTGCCCAGGACCCTTCAAGGAAGAAGTGTATGATGGGCCCGTGGATGGAGGCCAGAGCCTGGAACCTGGCCTGCAGAGCATGGGCCTCTACTCTGGGGCTGGAGGGCAGGTTGTGGCGGTGGGCGCCACTCTTTCCTGCTGCATGCAAGGTAGACATTCCATCAGCCCTTTCTGCTGAAGCTCAAATGTCATTATTCAATTATTAACTAAGGACTCGATGCAGAGGGACACGGGAGTGGATGTGACAGGCAAGCAAGGCTCCACCAAGGTGAGAAATGTTCCTGGATGGTGGTTGTGGGAAGCTGTGGCCTCCACCTATGACCTGGCTTCCTGTGAACTAGAAGAGTGCGCTTTTTGATGTAGAGAAAATTAGGCTATGAGGATGAGCCTCATGCTCCAAACCCAATATACCAAGAGATGGTTGTGCCACCCCACTTGAGGGTGTCCATTGAACCATGTACCCTGCCAACCTCCCATGCATGCAGTTCCCTCTTTGTCCCCAAAGAGGAGAGTTCTGAGCCTGTACGCCCATGCCATCCACCTCAGATCACCTCTGCTCAAGATTGACAGTCACAGTAGCAGAAAACATAAAAGCCACCATGCCAGTGACATTTCCCAGGAGTCTGCCCCAGGGGTCCACTAGAACCTGGGGTAACTCTTCCCCAGCAACACAGAGGAAGAGAACCCTCCCTCCACCATGGGGAAATCCCATGGTGGGCCCCAGCCTTGACTCTGGACTCCCGTTTTCAAAGTGTCCTCAACTGAGGGGCTCCATGGGGAACCCCAAGTTCTTCCAAAAAACGTCATCAGAAGAAACATCCCTCACTAAGGGACAGCACCAGGCATTTTACTCGGGACTAGAGCCCAGGCTGGAGGAGGGGACCAGGGGCATTGTCTCCTCCTTCCAAGTCTGTGTTGCTGCTGATCAGGAATAGACTAATACTGATGCGAATGGGGGACAGCCCAGTGAGACCTGTGAGACACATACACGGGGGATGTTAGCTATCTATGCTCCTGTACTGTAGCCTTCCTTTGCTGTCCTGAATGCATTTCCAAGATGCAAATTCTAATTTTACTCATGTACAGGGTGCAAGTCCAGGGTCAGATATATCTCTGTGGTGTGGATAAATGAATTGATCCCTGTAACATCTCTGTTCTTCCCAGAAAGACAGGTTGTGCGGAATCTTTCCTCGGTGGAACCAAAAACTTTAACTCAAAGTGAACTTCAAGGCCCACAGCTCCCTTGAGGGGAAATCGCAGACCATTACAGGAGCCTAGTGACTGCGGGGAAGAAAGCTTTGCTAAAGTCAGACTGCCATGGCACGCACTCACAGATGCCTATGACCTTGAACCCTGGTCCGAGGTAGAGCGCTGAAGTGCACATCACCAAAGCTTCCCCCTCTCCATGTCACAGACCTGGCATACACCCCTGAAACCAC
>NW_012269871.1:0-342 GCF_000151885.1 Dipodomys ordii
ATAATTCAAGATTTTGTTTGCTTTTGTTTTTCTAGAAGTTTGGTGTGTATGTTAGTCTTTGTATTTGGAAGTTTTATGTGGCTTTTATTTTTTTGGTATAGAATCTGGGCACTTTTAATTACAACTGACATCATGTCCTTTGCTGTTTCCCCGAGATTCTGGTAGTTTGCATTTTTTATTTTGATTAGATTCCAGAACCTTTTAGATTTTTTTCTTTTATTTCTTTATTGATCCATTTGTCATTCACATGTGTTTACTCAATCTTCAAGTGTTTAAATATTTGTAGTATCTTTTACCAAACTGAGTTTTTTAATTGCTTGTAATCTAATAGAATGCAGGGGA
>NW_012269871.1:6929-8834 GCF_000151885.1 Dipodomys ordii
ATAAATATAAAAATTCCTACTGATCTATATAAATACATGATCTATATGTATATATACAAACTTTTTTGAGATCATTTCTCACTACATAGCCCCATGTGACCTCAAAGCCATGACCCTCCTGATCTTTTCCTGCCAAATTCTGTGATTATAAGCATTAGCTGCAACACTGAGTGCAAGGTACACATTTTCTAATCAACTCAACACTGATAGTTTTTCTCAAAAAACTATCTGGTTATTTTTTATTTACAATATATGTTGAGTGAAATTTGATACAAAGTTACTTTTAAATTTTATAAAATAACTATGAATAAATGTGAAATTGAGTCCTTTGCTATTGACCGTTCTCTTGAAATTCTAACACTTAAACAATCACAAACAAGGCCACACTAAAGCTCACAGCACATCCATGGTCATGGCAGCATTGTTTACCATAGCTAAGATATGGAAACAACCTAGATGCCCCCTCAGTACATGAGTATACTAAGAAAATGTGGGGTATATATACATATACAATGGAATTCTATGCTTCCATCAGAAAGAATGGCATTGCCACATTCATAAAGAAATGGAAAGCCTTGGAAAAACTCACATTAAGTGAAGTAAGCCAGACCCAAAGAAACATAGGTCCCATGGTTTCCCTAATTTGTAATAATTAATATATGTCTACATTAGTTCTAACAGAAGATCACACAATAGCTCAATGGCTATGTACACATGACCATATAAAATGATGCTAACTGAAATAAACTCCAAGATATGGAAACAAGAGGGTGTTGTTGTTGTTGTTGTTGTTGTTGTTGTTGCTTGGGTCGGTCGTGGGGCCTGAAATCTGGGCCTGGGCACTGTCCTTCAGCTTTTCAGTTCAAGGCTAGTGCTTTCCCACTTGAGCCACAGCACCACTTCTGGCTTTTTCTGCTTATGTGTTGCTGAGGAATAGCACCCAGGGCCTCATGCATGCAAGACTAGCACTCTACCACTAAGCCACCTTCTCAGCCCTGTTGTTGTTTTTAATGTTGTTTTTAATGTGAAGTTATTTTTTTTTACTTTTTTTCCCCCTTTGGATTATCCCCTGTCCTCACTCTTTTTTATTTTGGTAGCCAGAGTCTTGTATATATGTTATTCTGATTTGGGAAGTGAAGGGGAATAACAAAATGGTGAGACTAAGGATAAAGGGTGAACCAATACAACAGCTATACTCAAAAGATACTATGGTGGAAATGAACCTTACAACTTGGGGGTGGGGAGCTGGGAGTGAGAGAAAGTGGGAGAAAAAAGATGAAGGAGGTAACAATGTTTAACAAGAAATGTACTCATTACTTATGCAACTGAAACCCCTCTGTACATCACCTTTACAACAAAATTAAATTAAATTTAAAAAACAAGAAAAAATATTTTAAAATGAGCTAATGCTTTTAGCTACTTGTTTATCTGCTAAGATCAAATTCTAAAAGAGTATTTTCAGCTATTTTCTTTTTTGTGGTCACTAAAATGAGTATTTTAGCCCCTCAATTTAACAACTTTTCCAAAATTAACCCTTACACCCCCCAAGGTCCATCAGGGAGTTGTCCTTATGATTCTTCTAAATGTTTTACCAAATTTAAATTGTGTATAGTCACAGCTCTTCTGATTTCATTCCATGATTGAACAGAGCACATATACATTTACACGTAACTTTGTCTCATTAAAAGTAGATGCCAACAAAAGACAATTTTCACAAGTTGCATATTACTACACACAGAGAGAGAAAGAAAATAGGGACAAATTGCTTTCCATATGTAAAAGAAAGAAACTGACCCTAACTTCTGCCATACATAAAATCAAATATAAATGGACAGTAAATTAAATATGTGCTAGCAATATTATAAAAATAAATATAAAATATAAAAGCTTTCATAATATTGATTT
>NW_012269872.1:0-2246 GCF_000151885.1 Dipodomys ordii
GCCCCACGACCAACAACAACACCAAAAAGTTAATTAGGAGGCTTGGCGAGTCACTGGTTTCAGCTGTCGAGGCAGGATATACTTGATGTGAGATTGGGAAGTGGATCCAGAGGAATGCAGATTTGCACTTCTACTTTTTTGTTTTATCATAAATCCCAAATGGCCGGGCGCTGGTGGCTCACTCCTGTAATACTAGCTGTTCAGGAGGCTGAGGTCTGAGGATTGCGATTCCAAGCTGGCCTGGGCAGGAAAGTCCATGAGACCCTTATCTCCAGCTAACCACCAGAAAACCAGAAGTTGTGCTGTTGCTCAAAGTGGTGGAGTGCTAGTCTTGGGATAGCACTCAGACCTGAATTCAAGCCCACTACTGGCAAAATTATATATATATATATATATATATATATATATATATATATATATATATATATTATTTATGTATTATTTATCTTTTTGTGCTGGTCCTGGATCATGAACTCTGAGCCTGAGATTTGTGCTCAAAGTTAGAGCTCTACCACTTGAGCCACAGCTTCACTTCTGGCTCAGGTCTCAGCCTCCTGAATAGCTAGGATTATAAGTGTGAGCCACCAGCGCCAGGCAATTACTCCCCACAACCCTTTTTTTTTTAATTTTTTATTGTGAAAATACCATACAGAGGGGCTGAGAAGGTGGCTCAGTGGTAGAGTGCTTGCCTTGCATGCATGAGCCATGCCCTGGGTTCGATTCCTCAGCACCACATAAGCAGAAATAAAAAAGCCATAAGTGGCGCTGTGGCTCAAGTGGTAGAGTGCTATCCTTGAGCTGAAGAGCTGAGGGACAGCGCCCAGGCCCAGAGTTCAGGCCCCACGACCGGACCCCCCAAAAAATATGTTTATATACCATACAGAGGGGTTACAATTACATGGGCAAGGTAATGAGTACATTTTTTATTCTTTTGCTTTTATTTATTTTTATTATTTATTTATTCTTTTGCTTTTTCTTATTATTTTTTCTTTTTTGCCAGTCCTGGGGCTTGAACTCAGGGCCTGGGCAGTGTCCCTGAGCTTCTTTTTGCTCAAAGCTAATGCTCTACCACTTGAGCCACAGCACCACTTCTGGCTTTTTTCTGTATATGTGGTACTGAGGAATCCAGGGCTTGATGCATGTTAGGCAAGCACTCTACCACTGAGCCACCTTACCAGCCCGATGAATACATTTCTTATTTCTTTTTTTTTTTTTGTCGGTCGTGGGGCTTGAACTCTGGGCTTGGGCGCTGTCCCTCAGCTCTTCAGCTCAAGGCGATTGCTCTACCACTTTGAGCTACAGCGCCACTTCCGGTTTTTTTCTGGTGGTTTATTGGAGATAGGAGTCTCACGGTCTCTCCTGCCTGGGCTGGCTTTGAACTGTAATCCTCAGATCTCAGCCTCCTGAGTAGCTGCGATTACAGGCGTGAGCCACCAGCGCTCGGCTCATTTCTTATTTCTTATCAAGCATTGTTACCACCTCCGGTTTCCCCTTCCCATCCCCTCCCATCTCCCCCTCCCCCACAACCCTTTTGTTTTTTCGTCAGTCGTACAGGTGAGGTCAGCTCCTGGAAGGCGAGCAGACTGGAGCAGACTCCACCCTCCACGCAGCAAAGTCTCCGCCCAGAACCTGTGTTACCTAGGCAACTGGCACACCTGAAAGAGGTCACCTCTGGATTTGATGTGGCCACACCTTTCCCAACCTCTACCCTAGATAAAGCCTAGCGCAGTGCCAGCCGCCCTCTTTCCAAGCCTTGTGGAGTGCCAACATGACCTGGTGCCAGCCAGAACGATGAATTAACCTAGCCCTTACCTGAATACCACATGGGTGCCTGGTACTGTTTTTACTCAACCTCTTTTTAAAAACCAACAGTGGGGGCTTGAACTCAGGTCCTGGGCTCTGTCCCTGAGCTTTTTTGCTCAAGGTTGGTGCTGTACCACTTAGAACTATTGTGCCACTTTTGGTTTTCTGGTGGTTAATTGGTGATAAGAGTCTCACAGACTTTCCTGCATGGGCTAGCTTTGAACCATGATCCTCAGATCTCAGCCTATTGAGTAGCTAGGATTATAGGTGTGAGCCACCAGTTCCCAGCTGACTTTTTTTTTTTTTTTTGGTCCAGTCATGGGGCCTGAACTCTGGGCCTGGACACTGTCCCTCAGCTCTTCAGCTCAAGGCTAGCGCTCTACCACTTGAGCCACACCGCCACTTCCGGCTTTTTTCTTTTTGCTTATGTGGTGCTGAGGAAT
>NW_012269872.1:5078-6304 GCF_000151885.1 Dipodomys ordii
TTTTTTCTTTTTGCTTATGTGGTGCTGAGGAATCGAACCCAGGGCCTCATGCATGCAAGGCAAACGCTCTACCACTGAGCCACCTTCCCAGCCCTAAAAGGCCATTTCTTGACCAGAGCATTGCTTAAGTGGTAAAGCACCAGCCATGAGCAAGAAAGTCACACAAGAATGTAAGGCCCTGAGTTTAAGCTTTGTTACCAACACATCCTCATGCACACAATAATAGTAACAATAGTAGTGATAGCCATTTCTGTGTTGTTCCTGTGATTTATTGGCACAATCAGGTGAAAAGTTGTGTCAGGATTATAGGCCCCTCTGAAGATGATGGTAGGGACAGAGGTTTTTCAATGAGCAAGGAAGAATCTGTAGAACTAAGATCCTCGCTGACTTCCAAAACAGGAAGGATTCCTTGAGCTTGTACTAAGCTAAACTTAGAAACAGTTTAGTGATCTGGGTTCCAGGGTTCTTGGAGAGGTGATGGAGGCATTCAGAAGTTAGCAGCAAGGCAAGCAAAGGGATATTTATTTTGGAGCTCTTGTTCAAGACTGTGCAACAGAGGCTAACATGGTAGCTTCTTATCTTTAAGTGAAGCTTTCCTGGCATGTGCAAGCCTCTGGGTTCAGTCCCTAGCACCACCAGAAAACAACTTGTGCAAGATGTGGTGATGCATACCTATAATCTCATTCCAGAGGCAGAAGTAGGAGGATCACAAGTTTGAGGCCAGCTTGGTCTGTTGACACCTGTCACAGTCTCTTTTCTGTGACTACAACAGCAAAATACAGACTGGATTTTTTTTTTTTTTTTTGGTTGTAGGGCCTGAACTCTGGACCTGGGCGCTGTCCCTCAGCTCTTCAGCTCAAGGCTAGCGCTCTACCACTAGAGCTACAGTGCCACTTCCAATTTTCTGGTGGTTTATTGGAGATAATAGTCTCACAGATGGGCGGGAGTTGGCTCAGTGGTAGAGTGCTTGCCTTGCATGCATGAGGCCCTGGGTTTGATTCCTCGGTACCAGTGCCACATAAGCAGAAAAATCTGGAAGTGGCACTTATGCCTCAAGTGGTAGAGCACTAGCCTTGAGCTGAAGAGCTGAGGGACAGCACCCAGGCCCAGAGTTCAGGCCCCACGACCGAACCCCCCCCCAAAAAAAAAGAGTCTCATAGACTTTCTTGCCCTGGTTGGCTTTGAACCAAGATCATCAGCTCTCATCTTCCTGAGTAGCTAGGATT
>NW_012269873.1:0-336 GCF_000151885.1 Dipodomys ordii
TTGGAAAAAATTATATTAAGTGAAGGCCCAAAGAAACATAGGTCCCATGGTTTCCCTTATTTGCAATAACTAGTGTATGTCTGAGTGAAGCAGAAAAGGTGAGATAAGTTGATGTTAGGGAAATGAACCCTAAGATATGTATTCAAATGTTTTTTTGTTTTTCATGCAATAGTTTCTAACACATTTATAAGATTATTTCTTTGTTGCTTTGTATGTCCCTTCCCTACGGTATAACCCCTTTTTTCACTGTATTTGATGTTGTTATAATTTGTGGAGGGGAAGAGAAAAAACAAATCGTTTAAATAGGGATACAGGTGGACCCATTGCAACAATGAG
>NW_012269873.1:4591-8145 GCF_000151885.1 Dipodomys ordii
CTAGCCTTGAGCTGAAGGGCTGAGGGACAGCGCCCAGGCCCAGACCAGACCCCTCCCCACCAAAAAAAAAAGAAGGAGGAATTACTATGTTTTATTTCAATCTCAAGCTTTTAAAAAGAAATAATTCAGAGAAAATTGACAATAGACTTTATCTAATTATCTGTTCATTAGACTACTGAGAAAAAAGGTTTATCCAGGATTAATGGCCAAAAATTATAACCATGTCAATACACTAATGTGTGTTTAAAGACTGAAAACACCAACCATTTAAAAACACCACACGTCAGGGATGGTAAGGGGAAACAAAGGAGGAGGCAACAATACTTGATAAGAAATATACTCATTACCTTGCTCATGTAATTGTAACCCCTCTGTATGGTATATTCACAATAAAAAAAACCACCACATATCACATTGTGCAATTGCTTTCAGTCATTTTTAAAATTATCTTTACATAATTGTACAAAGGAGCTTCAATTCAGCAGGTCAGTTTATAAGTATAAACTGTTTATAAGTATAAACTCCTTCCATCTTTCTCATTCCCACCCAAACCCTCAAGTTATGTGGTTCCAGTTTCATGGATGTGTATTAAATATTATCAGTCATTATTTTCTTTATCATTTTCTTTATCATATTTCTTTCATTTCCATTTGAATTATATAAATATCTGACCTGCTATGTTTGCTCTCAGAATTAAGCCACACATATACTTCACACATGTGCCCATACACATGCACACGCACACGCACACACACACACACACACACACACACACACACACAGAGCTGTTTTTAATGCCTATTTTTGTCTGGCTCATTTACCTTTACCTAGCAGAACAGCTTTCCTGAGGGGAGTTGCTAAGAGTAGTTACCTATTCACAGCAAGAGACTTGAGAGTTCAACACAATAGATTCTCACAATGTGTTTAGGAGAGGCCCAGAGCTACAGTACAAAGCACCATAGGGAAAGGTGGATAAATATACAAACATAGAACCATAGACTGCAGCTGAGTGGATTGGAGAATAACAGAGAATCTATAATGCTTTCTACTTGAACAGCAATCAAATCCAACTTCTGCAAATTAATCAGCCTCCACCAAGAATGGAGAAAAAAAGATTGATTCCAGAAGTAGTCACCTATATTTTTATTTTCCTTCTAAAAATAATCACAGAATGCTATTCTAAAATGTGAACATTCTCCCCCATGAAGTATTAAACAGGCCAGTTCCTTTTTTTGCTAATACTTCTAAGATTATCTCAGAATGACTCCAAGAAACACTTTTGTTTTCATTTTCAGCTGGAGAGAGCTAGTTAAATAAGCCATTGAAGCATTTTTTTTCCAAGCATTTGCCAAACATTTTTGTTCCCCCACAAGGGTATTAGAGCTTCAGCGTTATAGTCTTTTCCTGATGGTTTAGTGAATGCCTTTCTTTGCTATGACCATTAATGTCTTTGTTCCACGAACTGCACTTAGCTATGCATACTATTTGCAAACTAACAAAGCATTAAGAAGTATTTTTAATTTTCCTTTTTTTTTTTTTTGGCCAGTTCTGGGGCTTGAACTCAGGGCCTGGGAACTGTCCCTGAGCTGCTTTTTTGCTCAAGGCTAGCACTCTACCACTTGAGCCACAGTGCCACTCCAGCTTTTTCTGCTTATGTGGTGCTAAGTAATAGAACTCAGGGCTTCATACATGCTAGGCAAGCACTCTACCACTATGCAACATCCTCAGCCTTTAATTTTCCTTTTTTAGTATGTTTTCTGATTAAATACCCAAATTAAAGACTCCTTACCTTGCCTCATGTAAAAGTTAAAAGGACATGTGTTCATTGAGATAGAACTTTTTAAGATATATTTTTATTGTTATTGTAAAGGTGATAAGAGGGGTTACAGTTACATAAGTCAGGTAATGAGTACAGTTCTTTTTGAAGTGTCACCTCTTCCCTCACTGTCTCCCAGTTTTTCCCTCCCATCCCTACCCACAAGTTGTGTAGTTCATTTCCAACATAGTGTCTAGTATCACTGCTGCATCTTGTTCACCCTTTATCCCACCCTTTTTGTGCTCCCCCTTACCCTCCTCAAAACAGATAAACTTACAAACAAGACAAAAGATACAGAAAACAGAAAAACAGGGCTGAGAAGGTGGCTCAGTGGTAGAGCGCTTGCCTCACATGCATGAGGCCCTAGGTTCGATTCCTTAGCACCAAATAAGAAAAAAGCCGGAAGTGGCGCTGTGGCTCACGTGGTAGAGCGCTAGCCTTGAGCTGAAGAGCTGAAGGACAGTGCCCAGGCCCAGAGTTCGGGCCCCACGACCGGACCCAAAAAAAAAAAGAAAACAGAAAAAGCAACGAAGAAAAAAGGGACATAATAAATTATACAGGTCTCTAGATATTCACATAGTGAGAGCAAAGGAGGATATTCTTAGGAGATCACAAATTGTTATGTGCACATGATCATATAAAATAATATTTATTGAAATGAACTCCAAGAAATGGAAACAAAAGATAGAACTTTTCAAAACGAAAATTGTACTTTATGAAAACAAAAGCTACTTAACTTTTCAATAGAAACTGTTTTCCATATTTTTGTTGCTGTTTCATGCCACTAACAGGGCTTGAACACAGGGACTTGCACTGCTGCTTAGTTTTTTTTTTTGGGGGGGGAGGGGTTGTTTTTTGTTTTTGCTTACAGTTGGTGCTCTATCACTTGAGCCATGCCTCCACTTCTGGCTTCTTGCTGGTTAATTGGAGATAAAAGTCTCATGGAAGGTTACACAGGCTGGCTCCAAACCTCCATTCTCAGATCTCAGCCTCCTCAGTAGCTAGAAGGATAGCTGTAATTTTTTTGTTTTTTTGTTTGTTTGTTTTTGTCAGTCGTGGGGCTTGAACTCTGGGCCTGGGCACTGTCTCTCAGCTCTTCAGCTCAAGGCTAGCACTCTACCACTTGAGCCACAGTGCAGCATCACTCTGGTTTTCTGGTGGTTTATTAGAGATAAGAGTTTCATGGACTTTCCTGCCTGGGCTGGCTTTGAACCACAATCATCAAATCTCAGCCTCTTGAGTAGCTAAGATTACAAGCCACTGGAGCCAGGCTTACAATGCTTTTTTAAGGATACTATAAAATAATAAAGAATTCTTTCTGTATAACCAATTCTAGCCTTCAGATTAGACAGGCTTTTTTTTTTAAATTACCCTCCTATGAACCACAGTGGTTAATGTTCCAAGCTTGTGCTTTGGGGGTTATTATAGTCTCCGATTCTGTTTTAAATAAAACATCTAATTAAAAGGAAGCATTCATTAATAACCATGTTATAAATCCAAAGGGAATTATAGGATCTCTGCATGCATCCTCTTTTCCCACAAGGCTTTCAGAACAATTTTGGGGGCCATAGGGGGAAAATATATGTGAATTACCTTAATTGCAATCAGGGACTTTGCTGAGTATAAGAATTGGTCTTCAGGGGAGGGGGGAGGCTGGGAAGGGATGGGAAGGGTAAACAAAGGAGGAGGCTGCAATGCTTGGTAAGAAATGTACGCATTATCCTGCCCATGCAATTGT
>NW_012269874.1:0-2802 GCF_000151885.1 Dipodomys ordii
GGATGCTGGTCAGTGTGAGATGTCACCACATACCACGTGTTCCCCCGCCCCCCCCCCCCCCCCCCCCCCCCCCCCCGCCATGCAGCCGTCTGTCCCTTCTGCCTAAACACCAGTCCTGAATCAGCCCACATGCTTCCCTGCGGGCCCAGCAGGGCGGCTGTCTCTCCCTGCGCCCCCCAAGCGCTAGCACTGTTCATGCCAGGCCCAAGCTGACCTGCTCCTTGTCTGACCCCTCCGTCCCCCCCAAGCTGCAGCGCTGGCCTCCTCCTTGTCCCCCCCTCTGCCTGTCAACCATGCTCCACACCCTCCAGAAAGCCCTCCCTTAACCCCCGGCTGTGGCTCCCCTCTTCCCGAGGCTGGATGTGAGGAGAGGCCCCTCAGGGCCCGGTGGCCGCTGGCCCAGCGCCCACTCCCCACCCCACCCCCTCGGTGGCGGCCACCCTGTCCCCCCTCCCGCCCCCCCCCGCCTCCCTCTTCCTATTTCTCTTTGGAATCGCTGCGCCAAAAGTTCATTTTGAAAGAAATCGATTTCCAAGCTGCTTGGAGATGCAATTTGGTTTTTCATTTTGAAGAAATGATGGTTAAGGAAAAGTTTGGAGACTTAATCACCGTGGAAGGCCACGGGAATCAAGAACCCCTCTGTCCTTGGCCAGAGCCGGCGACAGGGCCAGGGGCACACAGGGAGCAAGGCCCCACGCACACGCTACGCAACACGCATGTGTGACCGTCTTCACCCCTCCCGCTCCATCCCCTCGGGGGTCCAGGGAGGACCCAGGGATCCACCAGCCCCTCCCCCAGTGCCTCCTCTTCCGGGCAGCTCCATCTTCTTAAGGGAGGGATGGCCATCCTTTCCAGATCCACTCAGGTATTCAAGACTGGACATCGTAGCCAGGTGCCTTCGGCTCCCGCCTGTCATCCTAGCTACTCAGGAGGCTGAGATTTGAGGATCACAGTTCAAAGCCAATCCAGAGCAGGAAAGTCCGTGAGACTCTTATCTCCTTTAAACCACCAGAAAACCGGAAGTGGCGCTGTGGCTCAAGTGGTTGAGCATGCCCCTTGAGCTGAAGAGCTGAGGACAGCGCCCAGGTCCAGAGTTCAAGTCCCACAACTGACAACATGTGCGGGGAGCCTTCCTGGAGGAGGTGGCCGTGGAAGGAGCCGGAGGGCTGGCTCCTGGGGCCGTTCCCGTGGCCTCTCCCCGCCGGCTGGCAGCATCCACCTGTGGAGAGGGAGTGTGCGTGGGGCCGGCCAGCTGCCCCCCAGGTGGAGGAGTGCTGGCCGCTGCGGCCAAAGCCATCAAGGACACGGCCGTGGGTCGGCGGGCCAGCTCCAGACTCGTCTGGCGGGGCGGGCCGTGGGACGCAGGAGCACACCACACAGCCTAGGGACTGGCCAGGCCCTCGGCCCAGATTCCTGCTTCTGGCCCAGTTTGGGGTTGCTGTTTCTGTGGCTGTTTCTGTGGCTGTGCGGCCCGGCCTACTTCTGTCATCTCTGAGTCCTGAGAGGCCTCGGGTGGCCCCTCCTCCCCCCGCTGCATGACCCCCAGCTTGGCCCAGCACAGAAACCTTGCTCTAGCATCTGGGGGGTGCCAGAGCACACGGAGTCTGTCAGGCAGCAGGCTGTCTGTCTTCACCAACTAACATCCACCCCTGCCCCTTCTGCAAAGAATATTCCAGAATTAATGCCTTTGGGCAATGGCTGTAGCCAGGGAATTGGAGAGTCTACATGTGTGTGCATGTGTATGTGAGTGCATGTGTGCGTGTGTGTGTGCGTGTATGTTGAACTCTCACTTGGCTTGCTCACTGGAGCTCTAACACTTGAGTCATGCCTCCAGTCTGCCTTTTTTTGACTAAGACCAGGACTTAAGTCGGTATCTGATGCCTACACCTATTGGCTGGCACTCTACCACCTGAGTCATATCCCCAACCTCCCGTCTGGCTTTTTGGCTAGTTGATTGGAGATGGAGTCTTGTGGACTTTTCTGTCCCAACTTGGCTTTGAACTTCAATCCTCTGGGTCTTAGCCTCCTAAGAAGACAGATTACAGGCCTGAATCACCAGTACCATGCTCCACTGTTGAATTTTAAAGCAAACTTGTCAGTTGAGTCAGAGAGAAAGAAGATTGGGGCCCATGTGTGGGCTCAGGAAGCAAGGAACACACTCCCCCCACCCCCTCCAACCAGCAAGGCAGGTCTAAGTGCGAGCGGCCCCTGGCCCTGAGAGACCTTGAGTCTCCTCACCCCGGGCAGCCCAGCACATGTCCACAGGGGACCACCCCAGAGGGAGGGCCTGCTCTCAGAAGAGACACGGCACCCCAAGGAGCCCTTGCTGGGGTGGGGAGCCCCTCCACAGGCATGGAGGGGCACCCAGAGACCGGGAGAGAAGTGGGACTCCACGCGGGCAGGAAGAGCCCGGCTGCAGGGCTGGCTAAAAAGCAGGAGCTACAAGGGTCATGACCCCTGCCCCCCCCAAGATTAAGTTGTGCTCCTGAAAGTCAGTGACATCTGCTCAGGTCCCCACCTGGGGATGACAGCCTCTCCTTGTTACAGCCTATAGCTCAGGGAGTAGCCGTGGGGGACAGGGTGGTCTCAGGGAGCTCCAGCCATCTGGGGAGGGGGAGGGTAACAAGTCTCCTCCCTCTCCACAGCCCGGGCCACCTGCCAGCCCCTCCCACCCCAGACACTGCCCCCTGCAGGCCAGGAGTGCGTCTGACAACCGAGGGCCCCACTGGCCCTGGCTCCACTGCCCCTGGCTCCACCGCCCCTCCCCATCTCCTGCCCCACTGGCCCTGGCTCCACCGCCCC
>NW_012269874.1:2852-4818 GCF_000151885.1 Dipodomys ordii
CTCCCGCCCGCCCGCCCGCAGAGCTGCCAGAGCCCTGGCTCCCAGTCAGCCCCAGGCCTCCTGGAGAGGAAGCCAGGGGAAACCTCGCCAAGCCTGTTTCTCTGCCTGGAAAATGGGATCAGTTGTCCCAGCCTTATGGAGCAGTAACCAGCAATGAGACAGGGCAGACAGAAATGGCCCGGTAAGCCCTGCCCCTTCTCTGTCCTGTCTCAGTACCCAGGCTGTCCCCGGAGCTGACCAGCGCTGGTAACCAGAGGGGACGGGAGAAGTGAGCCTGAGGCCTAGAGCACCACCCCCAGGGCACCGGGCGCCAGTCCAGCCCTCCCCAGCCAAGCCTGGCACAGGGGCCTCCCTGCCCCCTCCACCAGCACCTTCTAGGTGCCATTTACAAACACAGCCCAGCTCCCTGTTAAGAGATCAGAAAGCTGAGGTCCAGAGAGTTGAGTGAATTTCCCAAGGCTGCAGGGCTTGGAATGGAAATGGCAGAGCCAGGATTTAGATGTGGGAGGCTCCAAAGGGAACCCCTAAGGATACGGCTGGGTCCCCCTCCCTCCCGGGCTGCCCCCTCCTAGGCCTCTCCATGGCTCCCCAGGACAGAGCGGGGGTGACAGTCATTATCCTATGTTCTGCTTCCCTTCCATACATCAAGTTGCACTTTAATGTGTGTGGAGGAAGAGAAGGGCAGGGCAGGGGGGGACCCAGCAGGAAGCAGGGCCCCTAATCAGCCCCAGGCAGACGCCCTCCCCAGCCAGGGTACATTTCCCTGTGTTGAATTCTCCCAAGATTAAACACTAATTGCCACCACGCTCTCAAATTGAGGACTTTCATTTCCTGAAATGAAGAGTACATTTCCATCAGTTCCTCTGGAAATCTATTCCTCCTTGGAGGCTGGTACCAGAACACAGGCCCCTCAAGACCTAGGCCGCCCAGCGCTGGGGGTGGTGGGGATGGTGGCACACCCCTGTAGTCCCAGCGCGTGGGAGGCTCAGGTGGGAGGATGCAGCGCCCAAGGCCAGCCTGGGTTACCAAGCAAGGAAGGCTGTGTCTCAGCGCAGTGAGGTGGGCTCCAGGGACGGGGCCTGCGACCCCCAGGCCCCCCCCACCTCCCCCAGGCATCTGACCCAGCCAGAGCGTGGACTGCAGGGCCAGGTACTGGATTTAGTTCTGGCTCTGAAAATCTCTCCCCTTTGGGGGAGGTGGGAGTGGGGGCAGGACCAACGTGGGAGGGGAGGATGTGGCTTGTCCCTGTCCTCCGGAGGCAGACAGCCCCAGCCCCCCCCCCAGGCGGCCCTCCTCGCAGCTGTGCCCACCCCAGTCCTCCCCTCCCTCCCTCCTCTCCCTCCCCCTCTCCGCCTCCCCCTTCCTGTCTGCTCACCTGCCTCCCTAGCTGGTAACCCCAGGCTAAGGTCTTTTCCCTCCAGACTTCGTTAGTGACCTTCAATTCCTATACATTCACACGGATGCATATATATATATGTGTATGCACGCACGCACACACATACATGCACACACACACACACACGCACGCAGGCACGCAGGAGCCTTGGCAACTGGACGCACCTGGTGTGACGGCTTTTTGGGTCCCTTCCCTGTGCTGCCGATGGCCAGCAGCGCCTCGGGAGCTGCTGGGCCTGCAGATGCCTCCAGTCCCTGTCTGTCCCTCGTCTGTGCGTCTGTCACTCATTCACCTTTCAAATACTGAAATGCACAAACGCATCGGGAGTCCCAGCGCATACCTAAAACACAAACATTTACAAAACAAACCTTAAAAATCATCCTCCTGCCTGGACCGCCAGGCTGTGCATTCCTGCAGGGTGGCTGTGGAGAGACCAGCGAGGAAGTTTCCAGAAACTTCCCAGGAGCTCTGCTGCTCCCTCGGCTCTGTCCCACATCCTGGCACCTCCCCATTCCCTGTGCCAGGGCGGGCACCGTGCAGCAGCACCACCTCCCCCCACCTCCCCTGCCA
>NW_012269875.1:0-4650 GCF_000151885.1 Dipodomys ordii
AAAAAAGGAGAGAGGGAGGGAGGGAGGGAGGGGAGGAAGGAAGGAAGGAAGGAAGGAAAGAAAGAAGGAAGGAAGGAAGGAAAAAAGGAGAGAGGGAGGGAGGGAGGGGAGGAAGGAAGGAAGGAAGGAAGGAAGGAAAGAAGGAAGGAAGGAATGAAAGCATAGATGGCAGGCTGTGGTAGTTTTTGCTTTGTGTCTGTACATCATGCTTTTCCATTATTATCCTTCTCATAAACAGTATCCTTGCCTTGGGGAACAAAGTCCTCGCTGTGGTCGGATGTGTTCCCAAACACAGTGACCACCACCAGCAAATACTCAGCCCAATGGCAGGTGCAAGGCTGAGATCTGAGCAAATACTCTCCATTCTTCTTTGTTTTGGCTTTCTGGGCACTTCAGGTAGAAAGACTGAGAATCTCCTTATCCAATCGTAGATACCATTAGTCTTTGAGACCTTTAGCTTGATGCCCCAGTGAAGCTTCTTTTTCCTCATTGATAATTATAATTTCCTCATTTGTAATTATACCCTGGTATAATTTACAAGAATAAATGTGCATGACAGACCATAGCTCGAGGGTTCCCAAAGGCTAAATGGTTGGCAACCATGTTTACTGTCTCCTTTGGCCTTCCTCAATCCCTACACAGTAATGGTTACCTCTCAGGGTGTAAAGTATAGGTAACCAGCCCACAACTAGGAAGTGATGAAACTAAGTTCAAACTTTACTCTCATTAACCAAATTGCCCAATAGTACCACTCTACATAGTAGAGCGGTAATACTCTACAGAGTAGGGAGCAACCAAACTCCCTATATCCCCACACACTGATTTTCTCTTTGTTGTTGTTTTTTTAAGTAAGCTCTGACTGAAGGACTGTTTGCTGCTGAAAAACAAAATTCAGGGGAGAAGTCCCTGGAACAGGTGGCAATCTTGGCATAGGCTTGTGCTTCAGGTATCTGAGGTGTTTGGTGAAGCCCAAAAGCAGCACAATGACACCATCATATATGCTCTTCCAAGGAAGCCTAGCTTTGAAGTGGTATGGATGCACAGAAAACATCAGCTCTCCAACACAGGTTGGACACTCTAGAGAGTATTTCCCTGGCTGTCTTTTAGCACTTGATAATCAGACATGTAAAAAGTGATCTTATAAAGCAGATAGAGAATTTTGTCTTGATACCCTATTTCTATGGTTTCTCCAGTCTAAATCCACCCCACTGCTGTTATTTCAAACTTCCCTAATAGCTGTGGTGAAAATGTGCTTCTGTGTTCTGCACTATAAAGATAATATATACCCCTGAGCCCACCATCCAGTCCCTTCCTCCTTTTCTAGTCATCTCCCAGATCGCCTCCAGGCTCTAATCTGTGACCCAGACAATGTGTTTTGTCCTGCCTTGTGTTTTCTTATTCACCCTATTCTCTCTTCTCATTTGGCCAATTCCATCACTAATATCAAAGGTCCTAGACAAAGGCATATATTTTTTTACCATTGGAGAAACTAGCCTCACCAGCGAAGTATTTTTTAAGTTGGTATTTTAATTTGAAGAGATGGGTAGGGTTGAGAGAGATGGGGGAAAATGATGGAAGAGATGGTAATTGTTCAAGATACACTATACTCATAAATAGACATGTTGAATTGAAGCACCTTCATACCACTACTTAAAGATAATTAAGTAAACAAACAATCTGGTATTCTGTATCTATAGGAGGTGCCACCGTGAATAAGATTCCAAGCAAATTTTATAATGAAATCTATTATTTCTCAGGTTTGCCCTTTGATAATGGCAGACATGCTCCAGGTTTGCCTGTCCCAGCATATTGCTATGATTATTCCTGTGGTGGAATCTTACCTAAGTGAGGACATAGAATGGCAAGATGTTGGGAAAGTTGCCTAATCTTTGGCTCAGTATCCTCACCTAAAAAATAATACTTAAAATCTGTCCTAGCTACAAAACTACAAAACGCTACCTTGCTGGGATGATCCTTCTGGTATTTCCCAAACGAACTTGAACTGATATTGATAGTAAAAATATAAAATGAAAATACTCAAAGTGCAACCAAGGAAATTACTTTTATTAACTAGGCAAAACCCATCATAGCAGAAGCTATACCTACTAAGAGATAATACTAAGAATACCAAGAATAATAATTTTTTTAAAAAGCTTGAGTTTTTCAAACCCTATTCAAGTGTTTACCTAGAGAATAAAAACGTTTTTCAGTAAAGACCAAAAACTAAAAATGATTCAATTGCTTTCTTTAGGAACTTTTAATGGAATTTTAAGCTAGAAACATGTTCTTCAAGAACTTCATTATTATGGCTATGATTATGATACATGTTTGCTTTGTTTATTTTTAGATTTCTAAATGTGGAGTCATAACCTTGGGGCTGGTCTGATTTTTTAAATTGGCTTATATCAGTTATGGAAGGGGTTCATTTTTACATCACCATACATGTTAAGGCTTTATTCCAACCCATTTCTTTCCCTGCATCACACTCGATGTACCCTTCCTTCTAATATGATTAGTTGAAGGTATACATACAAAATGTCCATATTTAGCTGGGTGCTAGTGGCTCATGCCTGTAATCCTAGCTACTCAGGTGGTTGAGATCTGAGGATCACGTCTCAAAGCCAGCCTGGGCAGGAAAGCCTATGAGACTCTTATCTCCAATTAACCACCAGAAAATTGGAATTGGCACTGCGGCTCATGTGGTAGAATGCTCACCTTGAGCTGAAGAGTACAGGGACAGCACCCAAGCCCAGAGTTCAAGCCCCACGACCAACAAATATAAATAAATAACTAGAAAGCAGTAATTAATCCAATTAACACAGATTAGTAACTTTTTGACCTTTGGAGAAGCCCATGGAAATATTCTGAAAGGAGCTGTAGGGTGGTCTTGGTCTGTGAACAGCCACAAAGAAAGGATAGACCTACAAGACTCAGTTATAAAAGAGCCCGAGGTCAATGCTAGTGTGGAGACAACACGTGACCTTGGCTAGCCCTTGCCTTTTACACATGTTTCTCTGTCTCTGTCTCTCCCTCTCTTTCCCCAAATATAAAGAGGTAAATAGACACATACACAAATCTAAGTGTAGATAGAATTATAATATTTGTTGAAGGCCACTCTTCCACCTTTCTGGCTACCCGAGCAAGAAATGAGCACCTCCAAACACTCCTGAAACATAGTTATTTCAGATTTTTATTAGGATATATTTTAAGAGAATTCAGCCCCAAGCTCTGCATTATACAGACAAACTCAGTACATTTTACAGATAGACTCAGAAAGTCTGCTGCCCCAGATGACCAATCAGGACCTGATGCTTTCTATGGTACAAATACCAAAAAATCTCTCCCTTCCTAGAGGAACTAGAAATGCTCCTTCATCTGGCCTCTTACAGGAATTTCCCAGGTTTCAGGAGCATTTCAGGATGAGATGATGTGGGAAACGTGTCTCTCTGTCTCTCTCTCTGTCTCTCTGTCTGTCTCTCTGTCTCTGTCTGTCTCTGTCTCTGTCTCTGTCCCTCTCTCTCTCTCTCTCTCAGCTCCTACTCTCCCCAAGGAGAACTGTCATTCATCTAAGTGGCCATTTTAGGTAATGATACAGAGATAAGCTTACTTTGGTTCTGAATTTTTTTAATTAAAGAGCTGTGGTGTTTGGCAAGTAGTGTTTTTTTTTTTGTTTTGTTTAGTTTTTTGGTATTTTTTTTTGGCAGACACATACATATGTTTCTATTTTGTGTGTCTGAGGCTAAAAAGCACATGCAAGACAGAGGTCCATTTGCTTCATTATCAGACACTTGACATTTGGATAGTATTCCCAGTCCCAAGACTCAGAGCGAATGCCTTTGTTCCTAGGGGACTCATTTCCCTCCCACTCCCCTCAAGTCTCCATATAGCACCCTCATTCTATCCAATGCTGAGGCACCAAAGGGGAGGGATCTCAACAGCATTTTAAAATCACCTGCATAAACGCAGATCCCTTGCTGCAGGGTAAAACCGCTTGATAGCACAAACATGTGGGCCCTGCTTCTTTTGTTACCCATGTTTTGGCAGCCAGAGATGTGCCATTTCATCTCTAAATGTGCTTTGCATTCACAAGAAGAGCCATGGGTCTCAGTGTGATATTTGCCACCAGTTTCTGACTGGCAGCCAATTTCTTTTCCCACCTCCATGACTCACGCTGCCCTGAAGCAGCAATCTGGCTTTCCAAGCTGAATGAATTGTGCGAAGTGCCAGAGCAGAACATGTATGCCATGGTAGGCACTTTCTCTTAGGCAGAGAGAGAGAGAGAGAGAGAGAGAGAGAGAGAAAGACAGAGACAGAGACAGAGACAGAGACAGAGACAGAGAGCATGCGCTGGTACTTGGGGCCTGGGCACTAGCCCTTAGCTTTTTCACTCAAGGCTAGAGCTCTACCACTTGAGCCACAGCTCTACTTTTGGCTTTTGGTTAACTGAAGGTAAAAGTCTCATGGAGTTTCCTGCCTAGGCTGGGTTCAAGCCATGATCCTCAGATCTCAGCCTCCTGAGTAGCTAGGATTTCAAGTGTGAGCCACAGGCACCTGGCTGGAATGGTTTTTAAATGAAGCATTTTCTCAGCTTTTGAATTCTATCTATCTATCTATCTATCTATCTATCTATCTATCTATCTATCTATCTAT
>NW_012269875.1:14310-19340 GCF_000151885.1 Dipodomys ordii
CCTCCCTCCCCCCTCCTTCCTTCCTTCCTTCCTTCCTTCCTTCCTTCCTTCCTTCCTTCCTTCCTTCCTTCCTTCCTCTCTCTGTCTCTCTGTCTCTGTCTCTGTCTCTCTCTCTTTTTCAGTCATGGGGCTTGAACTCAGGGCCTGGGTGTTGCCTCTGAGCTTTTGTGCTCCAGGCTAGTATTCTACCACTTAAGCCACAGCTTCCACTCCCACTTTTCTGGTAGTTAATGAGAGCTAAGAGTCTCATGGACTTTCCTGCATGCGCTGGCTGATAACTGTGATCCTCAGATCTCAGCCTCTTTAGTACCTAGGATTATACAGGCATGACTGGAAATCTGAAGAAGTCATTTCAAAAACCCAGCATCCGTCAGATGGCATTATATGATTTGGATTACAAAACTCATTTATTTTCCTTTTTCTTTGTCAGCAGGCAGAGAAAAGTAGTTTTAGTCTTTTTATTTAGCTTTTCAAAGTGCCTCCATGAGCGTATGGCTGTCTTCTCATACTTCATGAGGTTGGGATTGAAGGTTACCTCCATTTGGTCTACATGAAATTGTGATACTATGAAGTGCCAGCCTTCTAATCTCTGACCTAAAACTCCTTCAGAAAGGAGCTCAATAACTTGATACAAATGAGCATTAACTGATTTCCAGTACCAAAGTCTCTTATAACAGAGAGCTGACTGAACAGGAGACATAGTCTCCAGGTTAGAAACAATCTTAGTTATT
The DNA here is from genome assembly GCF_000151885.1 of Dipodomys ordii. Taxonomy (NCBI): domain Eukaryota; kingdom Metazoa; phylum Chordata; class Mammalia; order Rodentia; family Heteromyidae; genus Dipodomys; species Dipodomys ordii. The sequence continues at coordinate 15,042 of NW_012269875.1, forward strand.
TTCTCCAATTAGGCTGTTGTCTCAGCCATTGTTCGCTTTGGCTCAATGGACAAAATGTACCATTAATGACAAAAAGCTTCATTTATTCTCATCAGAGGGAGTAGCCTATGAAAGATGTCATGGAATAGCATCATCCCTTTGAGTAAAGGGACATACTATGCCTTTGGAACAGCATTCCTAGTCTATGCACAGTGCCTGGCCCCTCACAAGCTCTACTGACATTTGCAGGATGGAGATTTGACAATTTAAAGGTTTTATGTAATGTTGTATGGGATCATTTGTTGTTTCTGCTTGTCAGGTCCAGTGCTCTTTCTCTTGGTAAATAATTTGGGTGACATTCTCAACAGTCCTGGCCCCATGAGAACTGTAAATTATGGTGCTTGCCTTTTCTATGCAAGGGATAAGCATGATCTAAACCAAGGCACTCAAATGCTTTTCTACAATTTGAAAAATAGACATAGGGACACAGGGTTTTCAGAGCAGTCTGTACATTTGTTTTGCCACCTATATCCCTATGTCCGTATCTCACCCAGTTCTTCAGTTTTTCCAAGAATTCCATGAAGGAGGTGCTACTTTTCCTTCAATAGACACAAGAAAGCAGTGACGTAGGGAGGTGAGCCAGAATAACCACCACTACCCAACATCTGGCAGAGATTCAAGCCCATGTCTGCCTAAGACAAAACTACTAAACTCTCTAGAACCTTAAGGTCACTACCTCCAGAAAAACAAGTGGTCTGTTCCACAGTTGTACATAAAGGAGTAAACTTAAACACAAATCTTTAGAATAAAGAACATTGGTTTATAATTAACATCACAGATTCTGGCTGGGTTGGCATCCTAGCTCTGCCACTAACTAGCAGAATTGTCTCCAACAAGTTACTCAATTCATTTAGAATTAACTTTCTTCTGTAAAATGAGCGAAAGAAGAATACATATGAATTGGAAGGATGACATCGCATATGATTTTGACATCCAACCCCTAAAACATGTTTTGATAATATCATTATCATGATCACCTTTGAACCAAGATACAATAGCTCATCCGTTTTTAAGTGGAATGGTGCTTGAGGATTAGATTTGTGACTTAGGTTGCAGAAGTTAGAATCTAACCCAAGTGCACTGAGCAATTGATCTTACACAATGAACAGGAGAAGCTTACAAAAGTCATATGGGCTGGGCGCTGGTGGTTTACTCTTATAATCCTAGATACTCAGGAGGCTAAGTAGCTGAAGATTGTGGCTCAGAACCAGCCAGGGCAAGAAAGCCCATGAGACACTTATCTCCAATTAATCACCAGAAAACAGGAAGTGATGTTGTGGCTCAAATGGTAGAATATTAGCGTAGGCTCTGAGTTCAAGACCCATGACTGATAAGAGTTAATATTTCTGTCATATGATTTTTTTTTAGGTCAAGGCGAGGATTTATCATCGACTCATTTTGAGCCCTAGTTTTATCCTATATTAGGTGGAATATCTACATCCCCAAAATGTTGGGAGAGTCAAGTGAAATATGAAATGTAAAAGTTTCCTGTAATCTGGATAACAATGTCTTTATTTTTTTAATTATTAATAAGTTTTTTATTGTGAAAATATCATACAGAGGGGTTTCAATTACATGAGCAAGGTAATGAGTACATTTTTTATCAAGTATTGTTTCCTCCTCCTTTGTTTCCCCTTACCATCCCTACCCTCCCATCTCCCCACCCCCCCTACTCCCCCCCAAAGTTATAAATTTCTGACATAATGTCTTGTACATCTCATTGTTGCAACGGGTCCACATGTATCCTTATTTAAATAATTTGTTTTTTCCCTTCCCCTCCACAAATTATGCCAACATCATATACAGTGAAAGCAGGGGTTATACCGTGGGGGAGGGATATACAAAGCAACAAAAAATAATCTTATAAATGTGTTAGAAACAATCACATGAAAGAAAAAAACATTTGAATACATATCTTAGGGTTCATTTCCCTAACATCAACCTCTCTGACCTTTGAATGGGACCCCATAGCTCTTTGGAGCTTTCCTTTGCCATGTGAAAAATCCCAGAAATTTGCAATTTGCAAATTAGAATAAGACCTTTATCAGAAGTAAACATTATACTCTGACCTCAGCTTTCCAAGTGACCCCAGCCGCCAAGAAGTACAAGAAATAAACTCTGTTATCTTCAAGTGAAGTCCCCTGTTCTATGATACTATGTTGTAGGAGCCCAAAATAGGAGAGCCCACACTTAAATATTGGAAAGTCTGCTTCTCATGTAGCCATAGTAGGCTGAGAGCGCAGAGGCCATTCTGCAGACTCAGCTCCATTCTTCCCTAGTGTCCCATACACATGTGATCAGCACTATGCTATTGTTGTTTTAGCAGAAAAATGAATTATTTCTCTAAACCCCTGTCTCTGTCGTCGGTAAAAAGAAAGAGCAAGAGGTCTCAATCCAACTCTGTTCATTTATCACATTTCCTGCCTGCATGGGCAGGCAGGTGAAGGTCACTTCCATCTGCAATGGAAGAGAAGAGGCCTTTTGTCTGAGTTGGAGCAGAGTGCATGCTCACTTAGGGATGCAGGAGTTCATTCACTTGTTTAATCAGCTTATGTGAAATTTCTACTTATCCAACAAATATTTATGGGTAGCCTAGGGATGAAGCAACAGGAACAGACATGACAAGTGGTAACCTTTATCTGAATGTTGCAGAATTTAAAAAAAAAAAAAACACACACACAACTTTTCAAAGTAGTGAATAACCAGAAGAGAAAGACAAGCTGTCCTCTTTCATTCTTGAAGTTTTCCTTAGAAGAAAGGCCAATTAAAGTCAGTGTCACTTAAACCTTTGGAAAATAAAACTAGTCCTTTAACAACTCAAACCATAAACTTTTCAGCATCGAGATGCCAAAAAGCAGAATTTTATGCATGGATTTAACTCTCTCAGCAAGTAACCTTCTTTCTTATATGGACATAAGATGAACAGAATCTAGTGATGAATTGTATACAGGGCACACTCCTCTGGAAGAACAATGTTTGCAAGGCAGATAGAAAATTGCCAATGTTGTTTGCCAAAGATGTCTGCCAAAAACATCCTACAGATTCACCCAGGACTCCAGGCTCTCTAACACAGATGTTTCGCCTCAAACAAGTTACAGATGTCATATGATAACTGAAGGTGAGAAAAGGGATGTGTGACTTTACTACAGCTTCCACAACTTGGAAGAAGGGTTTTGGGAAAAGAATCATACAGAGATACATATTCTAGTATATTTTTCATGGTAACTAGTACAAAAAGGATAGGATTGAAAACAAATTACACAAGTTCCACTTACTGATCCAAATTTAACCTGTATTTTTGTTGTTGTTGTTTTTTTAAAGAAAGAAACCCTCAAACCTATGCACATATTCCTCATAGAGAAAAATCACAAAGTTTTCTCTTTACACTATGATTACTCCACCACTTATTAGGAAAAGTACAGAAAATGCTGCAGGATGGGGGCTTTGGTCTCTCCTGACAACAGGAAAGCAAATAATACTTTTGTGAGAAGGCTGGATTTTTGTCGTTGCATTTTTAGACGAAAGATTTATGCTTGTAGTTTGGCCCATTTACAATACATCATAATACTTTGCAGACAAAGTTATGCTCTTTTCCCAATGATCTAGCGACCTTAATCTCTAACATTTTGTGGTTTCCTGTTTGGGGAAATGATTGAACAGCAGCCTAAGCTATTCCAGGCTCCACGGCATTCTCAGTTGGCCTCTATCTGTCTTACTTTTGAATGTTCTCCTGTTCACCAATCAAAAAAAACAAAAAAAAACCTTTTTTTTTTTGAAAAAGAAACTTTCCCTACAGATGCTAAATCAATGAAACTTGTACAAAGCAACCTTCTACAGTTCCTCTTCTGGCTGCTTTACTTATCATTCTTCTATTACAAACCCCAATATAGCTGAGAATTCTTCCTGCTTGAAGCAATTAGCATGACTCACCAGTGCCTTTCCTCTGAATAGAAGAAAATTAATTTCACTAATATGCAGCTCAACAAAGGAGAACTCCCAAGGGTTTCCCAAAAGCCTACCAGTAAAAGAAAAACTTTAATTCAGTTCAGGAGTATAACATTTAAGAAATGTTCCTGGGCAGAGGAAGAGTTACTATCTTTCTTTGCACAAGGTGTTGGCCCTAGTTAGCTTTGGCTCACACTTTTTTTTTTAATTGTGAAAATACTGTACAGAAGGGTTACAATTACATGGGCAAGATAATGAGTACATTTCTTATCAAGCATTGTAGCCTCCTCCTTTGTTTCCCCTTCCCATCCCTTC